>NC_090654.1:158486010-158722067 GCF_040937935.1 Hyperolius riggenbachi
ACATCGTCACTTCAAGTTATTACCCTGCTCCTTATGTATCTTTATGTGACTTGATGTAATAAAGTTTAATCGATATTTGAGTGCTTCTAATTTGTATTAGAATCCTGCATTTCTCTTACATACTGTTCTCTTGGGGTGAGGTAGTAGATCGTATAGTTGTGATGTAGTGATTTTTACCTTGTTCAGGAGATAACTGTACAATCTATTGCCTTCTTTGAGAAGCAGTCTTGCAGCACAACTTTACTTTGATTTCTCCCATGTCTGTATCCAGAAATGCAGCGTTTGTGAGCTTTTGATACCATAGAAGCAGTATGTCTGTACTTTGGCACCCTCTACTGGGTGATTATGATAATACTCATTTTGATTCAGTTTCACTCAAGGATATTTTAAACTGTGTCTTTGTAAAATAAGGTGTGAACAAAGACACACTATTTGTGAATTGCTTCAAAAAGAACGTGCAGGATCTGGAGCACTATGGACTTCTAGGAAGAGGTAGTAGGTTGCATAGTTTTAGGCAGTACTTTTGCCCAACAGGAGATAACTATACAACCCGCTGCCTTTCTTAGGGTTTATTAAAGCAACATGAATGTCCGAGAAGTAAAAAAAAACAAAAAAAAAAACTGGGGCTTATTCTGCTCTGGATTACAGTCTATATTACATTGAGCAGTAATGACATTCTAGGTTAAACTTTTCATGTGCAGAATGAATTCTCACTTAACTCCATTTTGGATGGTGTGGAAAGGTGTTAGGCCACTTTGGATTTTGAAAATTGCGTAGCATCATTAACCTCCTTAGCGGTAACCCCGTGCTGGACACTGGGTAAGCTGCGCAGGAGGATTTCTCAGGCCCCGCTGGGCCGATCTGCATACCTTTTTTTTATACACGCAGCTAGCACTTTGCTAGCTGCGTGTTACTCACGATTCCCCCCCCCCCCCCCCCCCCCCAAGACCCGTGCGCTGCCTGGTCAATCAGTGCCAGGCAGCGCTGAGGGGGGGATCAGGACTCCCTCTGACGTGACGTCGTCGATGACGTTGGTGACGTCATCGCGCCCGTCGCCATACCGACGGGGAAAGCCCTCATGGAAATCCCGTTCAGATCGGGATTTCCGGATGGGCATATGTGCCGGCGGCGATCGGCGCATATGGGGGGACGCTGCAGGGAGGGGGGAAGCATGTAGCTAGCGCTAGGCTAGCTACATGCTAAAAAAAAAACTAAATAAAAAAAGGTTATAAAAAACCCTTGCTGCCGCGGAATTCATACCGCCAGGGAGGTTAAGGACATTTTTCTTCCCTTCCTGTCTTTTGGAAATTCATAGACTCTTTGGCTTTAATATAAATTGTGTGGCTTACAGGGACAGAAAATAAGGGACAATAACATTAACCTGACAGAAGGTCTTAACTCTTCCTGCTCTCCATAAGCTTTAAAGCAAACCTAGCAGCATTCAGATGTTGTTAAAGCAAAATGTTTGTGTCATACATGACATAGGGCTTGTGAATTAAAAGAAATCCTATTAAGTGTCCCAGAGTTAGAAAAAGGTCAATAGTTCATGTATTTGATCTCTCCCTAACCTCAGAAGTTGTATTCTGCCAGTAGCATTCTCTTTCAGGCAGCAAAATAAATCAAGTAAAACAGCCTGGTTGTTATTGTTTTTTGTACTGTACACACGTTTATCTCATCGTGTCATGTATCACCCACATGCACTTTATGCACTGCATAAGCAAGTCACAGATTACAGGCAATTCACTCAGTAATCAGGCAGCAGCTTACACAGGAAGCATAGGTCTCACCAGCTGGTGTTTTTGAGTTAATACACTTCAGATAGCGAGCAGGCGACACGTGGCTGCCAGCTCGACCACAGCTCATTGGTCTCTGACTGAAGTATGACACCTGCGCCCACCCACTTTCCACTATAGCTGGATACAGAATATCACAGGGGCCAGAGTGTTAACTATACTAATTGTTACTTCCATATACTTATCATTATATATGCATGGTCGGGACCTGGACATTTAGTTGACTATACCGGCGTTTACTATAACGAGATTATACTGTACTTGCAGTCTCCTTGGAATGCATAAATATGAGTCCTGTATAGTTTTCAGGGCAATACTTACTTGAAAACATTGGCAAGTTCCATTAACGATGATAGAAGTAAATGGCGTGCTCGAACATTTGTCCCAAACAATGACCACAAGGGCTCAATAATATTAATTGGGTTGGGATACTGTGGAGGTTATGGCAAATGTTAAACTTCATCTTGGTGTTTAGAAAACCAGTTTCGGACGATGTGAGCTGTGTGAACAGGGGCTTTGCCATCTTAATAAACAGCATAACCATCAGGGATGTGGGATGGGCCTGGGCCTGGTCACTCAAAATGGCCATGTAGTTGTTGCCAGTGATGTGACCTTGCAAGGTAATGATGGGTCCAACACAATAACATGATATGGCTGCCCATACAGCAAATTATCCCTTGCTATTTTCATTCTTCGTAGCAAACAGTAGGGATTGTAAGCTTGAGATGGTGTTCCCCAGACACAAATTTGTCCAAATTACCTTTTTTATTGCTCCTTAATCCAGGTTTTATAACTTAGGCACCACTGTCTCCTCTTATTGAATTTACATCACTGATGGGTGGTTATGGCAAAGGGCAGCTCGTTCACAAAACCCTTGCTTGTGGAGTTCCATTTGCACTGTTTTGGTGCTCATAGGGTTTATAGCCTGGTATGCAGTTCTGTAGTCTATTTTGCAGCTGTGATTTCGTTTTATTTCAATACTATTTGCCTCGTAATTTAATACTATTAATTAATAACACCATACGAGCCCCAACAATCTGCAATGTTGGAATTCTGTCAGCTCTGACATTACTCACTCCTAACTGTACAGAACGCTGTCTTGACAAATGATGCTTGCAATGTGTAGACAAGCTTATATAGGTAGTTGCGTTGGGTAACAAAGACAGTACCACAATATACAGTGTGTGTAATAAATCTATATATATATCTCTCTCTCTCTCTCTCTCTCTCTCTCTCTCTCTCTCTCTCTCTCTCTCTCTCTCTCTCTCTCGCTCTCTCTCTCTCTCTCTCTCTCTCTCTCTCTCTCTCTCTCTCTCTCTCTCTCTCTATATATCTATATATATATATATATATCTCTATCTATATATATATATATATATATCTCTATATCTATATATATATATATCTATATATCTATATATATATATATCTATATATATATATATATATATATATATATATCTCTATATATATATATATATATATATATATCTTTGTTAGGTAACGCAACTACCTATATAAGCTTGACTACAAATCGCAAGCATCACTTGTTGTCAAGACAGCGTTCTGTACAGTTATGAGTAAATAATGTCAGAGCTAACAGAATTCCAACATTGCCAGATCGTTGGGGCTCGTTTGGTGGGTGCTTCTGTGACGAAGGTAGTGGAAATGTTTATATATACATATTATTATATATAATGGCCTCGATTCATCAACACTTAGCAAATTTGTTAACAACAGTTTGGTAAAATACCGAATTCGTTAACTTCATTTCAGGATTCATCAAAGTTATCTACAGCTGTTAGCGAACATTCGGTAACGATTCGGTAACGATTCGCTAAAACGAAAGAAAGTGCAATTCATGAAAAAGAAAGTGGGCGTGTTTAGCGTTACATTTAGGATTCGTTATCTCCTTCACTGCTCTGTCGTTATTCCTGTCAGATCATTGCTGACAGAGAAGATGGAGCCATTTGAAGTGGTTATGTATCAGCTGAGAGTGATTCAAAGGCGCAGAAGGGCAAGAATAAGGTCTGCAACCATATACATTTGTAAGAGAATAGATTAATTTGCTATAACACGACATCTGCATTTCTCTTGAATCATCTTGTAAGAGAACACAGGCAGTGCCATGGTTAACTAATTTTGCTAGCTGCACTATAATTTTTTAGAAAAGGCTCCTATCAAATTGTGGGATATGTCCCAACCACTTCCAGAATCCTGGTCCAGGTGTTAAGCCCTATTCAGAATGTTGCTACGTAGTGCTCAAAGGACTGCCTTTACCCACAATTCCATGGGAATCTTATGGCCTTGTGTTAAATTACCGCTGTAAAATGGAAATATCGACACGTTACCGAATGTTTTACCGAATTGTTATCGAATTCACACCGAATGACGAAAAAACCTTGATGAATACAACTAGAAATCGCTAAACTTCGAATTCGGTAAGTTTAACAAACTGGAAAAAGTTATCTCAAAGACAATGATGAATCGAGGCCAATATATCTATTGTCCCCGACTTTATAAATGCTTGACTTATGGCGGACCTGCCGATACAAACTTCATGAAAGTTAGAACAAGTAAAAAAAAAAATCAATATAGACCTTGTAGTTTTTAGAAAATACATTTTTAAAAATTCTATGAAAATGGTTTTTAAACTTGGTAAAATGACAGGAAATTCCCTCAGCAATCCACATTTTCAAAACTAAAATATAATTCTCCTAAAATGAGCTTGATTTGATTCCCATTTGCTATTGTAAACTTTTTATTGAAATATAATTTCAAAAGGATTGATTTTGTTGTTGGTTGTTTTGCTCTTTTCTACACTCTGTATTGCCTTTTTTCCTGAGAATAAAATGGTGAAATTAAAGAAAATTCACATTAGTGTCTGCTTTAAAAGGTGAAAACTTTATGCTCAGTAAATGTGCTATTTCGACTTAAATTTGAATAACTTATAAGAATAAATTATGTGAAACGACTTATAAAAGGGGGTGAATTAGTGCCACACAAATGTTTTCTAATAACCCCAGGACAATCTGGATTTATGAACCACTTCAGCCCTTAGTCGTGTTTCACATTATGCATCCAAGCAATTTTCACCTCCCATTCATTTGCCTATAACTTTATCACTACTTATCACTTAGTCACTAACTTGTTTTTTCCGCCACCAATCAGGCTTTCTTTGGGTGGTACATTTTGCTAAGAGCTACTTTTTACTGTAAATGTATTTTAACAGGAAGAATAAGAAAAAAACTGAAAAAATTCATTATTTCTCAGTTCTCGGCCATTATAGTTTTAAAATAATACATGCCTCCATAATTAAAACCCACGTATTGTATTTGCCTAATAGTCCCGGGTATTACACCGTTTAAATTATGTCCCTATCACAATGTATGGCGACAATATTTTATTTGGAAATAAAAGTGGATTTTCTCCATTTTGCATCCATCACTATTTACAAGCTTATAATAAAAAAAAAATATGAATCTTTTTTTTTTTTTTTTTTTTTTTTTACATGGATATATAAAAAGTTAGACCCTTACGTAAATATTTACCTTTTTTTTTTTTTTTCTTTTTAATTGTATTTTTTTTACATTTTATTTGGGTATTTTTGGGAGGGTGGGATGTAAATAATAATTTTTTAATGTAAATATGTGTTTATTTTAAATGTAGATGTAGTTTTACTATTTGGCCACAAGATGGCAGTGATGAGTCTGTTTGCATTAAGTCACTCTAAAGGTCCGTACACACGCCGGACTGGAGGCAACGACGGGTCCGTTGTCACCTCCCGCTGGGTGGGCGTTCCAACGACAGTCCGGCGTGTGTACGCACTGTCTGCGGACTGATACGGCTGTTTCTGAGCGATCCGCCCGACATTATGCAAATTTATGCACTCCCTTTGCTTATGAAATCAAATAATTTGATATGTTGTTAAAATCTGGTTTGCTGACTACGAATTAAAGGGTACCTGAGACGGATAAAAAAAAAGTTTTATACATACCTGGGGCTTCCTCCAGCCCCCATTCAGGCTAATCCAGTCGTTGTCCTCCCCTGCCACCTGGATCTTCTGCTATGAGTCCCAGTAATTCAGCTAGTCTGTGCCGTCCGACCACGTGCCGCTCCTACAGCCAGGAGCATTCTGCACCTGCACAATAGTGCTGCACAGGTGTAGTATGCTCCCGGTGGCGGAGTGTTTTCATGCGCACTACACCTGACTGGCTCAAGTACATGAACCCATAGCAGAAGATCCAGGTGGCAGAGGAAGACAGCGAGGAACTAATTAGTCCGAAGGGGGCTGGAGGAAGCCCCATGTATGTATAAAACTGTAATTTCATCTGTCTCAGGTTTAGTTTCTTACACAGTAATACTATACTCTACATATGCACTCCCCACAGAGCTGCAGGGAATCCACTGAGAATGTTGTGCACATTGAACACAGAGGTGTTGTCTACGACCCATAAACCTGGTTCAGATTGTACATGGAAAATGTGTAAGGGCCCCTTCACACTAGAGTGTTTTGCCAGCTATTTTGGCAAAACGCTCAAGCAATAATACCCTATGGGCCCGTTCTCACTTGGGCGATTTGCATTGATCGCCGGCGATTAAGGCAAATCGCCAAACACAAACTTGTAGCCTGTACCATTTTCACGCCCAAAAAAAAAAAAAGTGTGAGTTAAACGCCAAACATCGCCTGAGCAAAACGCCAGCAAAAGCTCTAGCGTTTTGCAAGATTGAATGGGTTCTAATAGAGGAGGAATCCCCCCATTTCCCTGCAGAGTACCTGCACATCACTCTTAAATGTACCCACAGTTACTTTGCCTTAGGGCCTGATAGATGTTCTTTGTTCCTGTCTGTACCTTCTACAAGTTCTCTTACCAAGGACTAGTTTTAGTCTATGACTAAAAGTATTAGAGGCAGAAGATCAGCCGCCTAGCCAGGTAACTGGTATTGTTTAAAAGGTAATAAATATGGCAGCCTCCATATCCCTCTCTCTTCAGTTGTATTTTTAAATGCCTAAGCGTTGGCAGTTAAGAGATGCATTTCATGTTACATACTTTTAATCAACAAAATTGTAATATGCAAATTAGGAGTCGGTGGAACCCTAACCTTGGGAGTTAGTGGATTTGTGTACAGACTCCACAGCCCTGCCTTGTGTCCCCCTCTGTCCCCTGTCCTCCGCACTCCACATGTCCTTCTGGTGTCCTCCGATATCCCCCTGCATCCTCTTCTTTCCCCCAGCTTGCCGCTGGTCCCCTGAGCTTCAGCCTACTATGGGGAAGAAGTATGGCAACTTGTGTTTCTGGGCTCCAGTATAACACAATTTGCCGTAGTTTTTCCCTTTACTGCTGCTAGGGCTTACTTTCGTAGTAGGGCTAATATTTTCGAAAATGCACAAAATTCTTGCTAGGGCTTACTTTTGGGGGATGTCTTAGTTTCAGGGAAAGGTGGCATATATTGACAATAGAGACAACTGATAATATAATCGCATCACAACACAATGCAATTATATTTAAATGGCACATTCTGTCAGAATAATGCACAATATGCTTTTTGTTTACCGGATGGTGTGTGGGTGTTCAGTTGTAGAAAAGCATACTTCTATGTATTGCATACTGCGCATTGTACTTATAACACACTCTGTGGCTTTTCAACACTGTTGTTATCCTGTCTTTCAGGATGTGCAACACAACATGAATAGTGTGAAAGTACCCCTAATCGGTTGCCTAAATATAATTGTTGATGATTTTGACTAGGCCTGAACGATTTTAGGAAAAGATTGAATTGCACGATTTCTGTCAAATCT
Organism: Hyperolius riggenbachi; assembly: GCF_040937935.1. Classification (NCBI taxonomy): domain Eukaryota; kingdom Metazoa; phylum Chordata; class Amphibia; order Anura; family Hyperoliidae; genus Hyperolius; species Hyperolius riggenbachi. The sequence goes on from NC_090654.1 coordinate 158,493,604, forward strand.
CGATTTCGATTCACGATTTTTCAAATTCGAAAGTGCCCATAGGCCCCCCACTTCAGCTTCGCAGAATTGATCACCACACAGTGGACCACACCACAGCAGTCATCATCATTATCACGCTGACACACATTGCAGCCTGGCAGAGGCATACAAAACTTGACTGACAGGAGTGTGGGCGGAGTCTGCTGGTCATGTTTCATAGTTTGATTGACACACATGCGGGTGGAGTCTGCCGCCCGCCCGGCAAATGATGTTGAAGCACTGGGAGGAGGGAGTTGCCAAGTGAGAGCTGCTCATCATACCACTTAAAAAAAAAAAAAAGACACAAATCACCCAGTACAAATAAGTGGTTGTCAGCAGCAGACTCAGCCTGCCACCTGCCCAGCTTATGATTGATGTGGAGGTGCAGGGAATATTGAGCCGCCGGGATGGAGTGTGAGAGCCTGCGAGCTGGGGTGGGCGGAGTCTGCCACTCGTAGCACTCGGTGTGATTGACAGCCACGTGGGCGGAGTCTGCCACCCGCCCAGCTAATGTTAGGAGAAGGAGTGGGAGAGCCTGCGGGCGGAGCGGAGCCTGCTGCCCGCTCCGCTGATTGGCTGCACAGTGGGCGGAAGTTGTGGGAGATAGTGTCCTGCCTCCACTTGGAGAAATGTATGCAATGAGCCACCGCAAACTGCCGCTGCACAGAGCGGCAGAGGGGACCGCTGCACGGGCTGCAGAGTGGGGTGAATATCGTTGCCATGGCGATCCCGGAATCGGCATTTCCGGGATCGCGATTTCGATCCAAAAAACGATGTATCGTTCAGGCCTAATTTTGACATGTTGTTTTCACTGATGGTAACCTTTCACTATAGTTACATAGTTGGGTTAAACCAGAAACTGTGCAGTATGTACAGTTCTTCTACTTGATGTTCTATTATTGCATATTTTCAAACCTATAACTTTAAAAATGTGAAATACAGATAATACACTGCTTTTACACTCGAGTTACAATTTTCATATATACAAAATGTACTGTACTACTATGACATACGTTTACTATGTTACACTACTGTATAAACTGTCGTGAGTTGTAGAAGTGCCTTAAAGCATATAGTTCTGAGAACAACCAAAATACATTGTTTGTTTTGTGTGTCGTGATCCAGAGTTGCCCGGAAGTAAAACATGTTATCCACACGTATTAATGCATACAATGCATGTTGGACTTGCAAACCGCCTGTGAGAATGGAACTTGTTCATAAGTAGTAGGATCTGACTGTTAGCCACTAAATTTTTTTTTTTTTTTTTTTTTTTTTTTTTATACAGTTTACGCAGTAAAATGTATTGCATGTTAGGCAAAATACAAACTACTTGGAAAAATTCCTGAGAACCATATTTTCATAGCAAATAGTATAAAAGGTAACTGTGTGGTCTGGAAATTATACATTGATATATAAAAATATGTATTCTTACCATACTACAAAAGATATGCAATATACATATATTTATGCAATTTTATACTATAAACTGTCTCTAGTTCACAAACTATGGGACGGGGCCCCCGGCGCGGCTGCCAACCGTGGCGGACTGCCCTCAGTGCGCCCCCGCCATGCCGCCGAGACCGGAGGGCCCTCAAACGTCAGTGTCCTACCCAACCCGTCTTGAAACATGGACCAAGGAGTCTTAACGCTCGCGATTCGGAGGGCCGTGCTAGAGCTCCCGCGGCACAAGGAAGGTGAGGGCCGGGTGCCCTGGCTGAGGGTGGGATCCCGCCGCCGCTGGCTCTCATGGTACACATTGGTACCAATGACAAAGTTAGTGGGAGATGGAAGGGCCTCAACAATGATTTTCAGGTGCTTAGAGATAAACTTCAAGAAAGGACCTCCAAGGTGGTGTTTTTCAAATACTGCCAGTGCCACGCGCTACATCCGAGAGACAGAGGGAGTTAAATAAGTGGCTGAGAAATTGGTGTAGGAGGGGTTTGGGTTCCTGGAGAACTGGGCAGACTTTGCAGTCGGCTACAGGTTCTACAGCAGGGATGGGCTGTATCTAAATGGGGAGGGTGCAGCTGCATTGGGGGAGATGGCTAAACGGTCGGAGGAGATTTTAAACTAGGATCTGACGGGAGGGTAAAGTCACAATATGTAGACAAGATAAGGTAAATAGACAGTTGGAGCCTAACATTGCGGGGGTGGGGGCAGTGTAAAGAGTAAGGAGGTTGGTAAAACTTTAAGTAGCCCATTTCATATAACCAAAATTGGAAAATGTGGTGGTAAAAATATAAAGTGCATGGTAACCAATGCTAGGAGCCTTGCAAATAAAATGGACGAACTAGAGTTCATTCTGATTGACTAAGGCTATGACATTGTGTGAATAACCGAGAAATGGATGGATGAAAGCCATGACTGTATAGCGAATTTAGAGGGACACAATGTCTCTAGGAAGGCAAGAACAGGGAAAAAAGGTAGAGGGGTTTGTCTCTTTGTTAAGAACTCTTTTAAAGTTGTCATGAATGATGAGATGGATGAAGATTGTGAAGATATGGAGTCTGTTTGGGTAAATATTCATGGAGGAAATAAAGGTTGCCAATTGCTTATTGCGGTATGCTACAGGACACCATATGTTCATGAAGCTGCAGAGCTGCACTTACTACAGCAGATTGAAAAAGCTGCAAATGAGGTCATATAGAGAGAGAGAGAGATAGATAGATAGATAGATAGATAGATAGATAGATAGATAGATAGATAAACTGTTAAAAGAAGAATTTGCATAAGCAATAGGCAGCCACATATAAGATACTACACCTGCCACAGTACCTCAGTTTAGTTTCCTGTCCCGGACGGGATGCATGGGAGAGGTCTCCAGGAGTGCCATCCATGTCAGGCGGCAGGGGCAGCGTTTTCCAGGGCTCCAAGCAGCGCTGTTCAGTGAACAGTCGGAGCCCTGCAGCGTGGAGGAGGCTTCTCCATCGGAGGCAGCGACTTTATGCGCACATGTGCGTGCATTGAAGAGAGTTCACTTCCGGTTGAACCGGAGGTAGTCACGCGCTGGCGTCCCGCGTGATCTGAAGTCTGAGCCGGGTGGCAGGGTGTCGTTGCCTCCAGTCCGGCGTGTGTACGGGCCTTTAGGCTGGTTTCACAGTGGGACGTTAAAGTCCCATGTTACAGCAGCCAGTAACCCAGCCCTACTCACAGCACTGTAAAATCAATGTGCTGTTCACAGTGCACACGTTGCATCAGGGTATAACGCTGCACGTTAAATGAAAGTGCAGCATGCTGTACATTATGCCCCATAGAGCTGTGTTAGATTGTTTGCACATGCTCAGTGACTAGCCACATGACTAATTAATATGCACTGCACTGTGGTGACTCCTGGTGGGACTCAGTGTTGTCCTGATCATGAACGAATCGTTCATTTGATCCGGATCTTTTTTGCGAGTCGAATCATCCGGATCATCACAGTGAAAGATTTGGTTCACAGTGGATGTCTGTCTGGAAGAAACAGGAACATACAGAATGTACAGTGCAGGGAAAGTCCTGTCCCGCTAGTCATTTCACCCCCAGTCTGCTTCCCTAGTAAAATGATTCGGTTCAAAGATCCGGATCTCTTCAATTATCCGATTCAAATGATCCAAATCCTTAAAAGGATCCGGACTTCCCATCACTATCCTGGAGCAGCTGCTTTGAGAGCCGCATAATGCGGCTCAATCTGACGTCCAACTTCAACACCACCATGCGTTGCATTAGGGGCACGTTATGCGACCTTAACGTCCCCTAAAACGCAACGTCTTGGTATGGAAGTAGCCTAAAGATTATTAAGGAGTGGGATAATCTAGGAAAGGGTTTTTTGGTCCAGATCATTATCTAAACGTTATCTTTCTCCTGAAGATCAGGGTTTTGGGGAACCCCGCCTAAATTAGATCCATATTTTTCAAGGGTATCAAACAGAACTGACTTACTTTGAGGATTTCTGGGAAATTTTGAATGATTTCCCTAAAGTTTTGAATGCTTTCAATTCATCTAGTGGACGCTTCAGATGATATGGTTAAACTTACGGCCAGAACTATGGCATTAGTTAATTCAGCCAGAAGAGGTTTATGGGTAAAAACTTGGAATGATGACAATTCTTCAAAATCAAGTTATGTGGTATACCTTGTGAAGGAGTCTGCTGTTTGAGTCAAAAAAAAAAAAAAAAAAGACCTTTCCAAAGTAAACGGTCCTTTCGTTCCTCTTCTAAGAATGAGTCAGATCCCTAGTCCTCTAAGGGCAGGAGATGGGCTCCCTACAAGTCACAGAAGCCTAAGTCCAACTTCACTTTTACCAAGAAGTCAGATAAGCAATGACGCTAGTATTCCAGTGAGATGGAGAATTGCAAATTTCGAAACATGGCAACTACAATGCACAAAATATTGGTTATTTAGGCTTCTTTCACAGTGGGACGTTACAGGCGCACATTAGAGCAGCTTGTAACGCAGCCCAGCTCACAGTAATGAAAAATCAATGGGCTGTTCACATTGCCCACCTTGTGTTACAGTGTAACGCTGCACGTTTAAAGAAAGTGCAGCATGCTGTGCGTTATACGCGGTTTTAGCCGCATTCAACTGTTTGCACATGCTCAGTAATGTGTGTTTTTTGTTTTTCGTGCAGGAGAGGGGAGAGTCCGCTGTTGTGGTCAGCCACATGACTAATTAATATGCACTGCAGTGTTTACTTCCTGGAGCGGCCGCTTATTGGCTGGCGGGACCACGTGATGCAGAGTTTTCCGATCACGTGCTCTCCACAGTCTTTTACCGCATGCGCCGTTTCGTCCGATAGTATGCGTCAAAAAGTGCGCATCACGGACGCATCAAGAGACTCATAACGTGGCTCTATATAGCGTCCAACTTCAAAGCTCACATGCGTTGCGTTGGGGGCACGTTATGTGACCTTAGCGTCGCATCTAACGCAACGTCTTAGTGGGAAAGAGCCCTTAAGGTGGTTTTTAGAGGGATACAGAATAGAGTTCAGCCAGCCGCCTCCTTCTTTTGCATTACTCCCCGCTTGCAGGACCAAATAGTTTCAGCCCTACAGTCGGAAGTAAAAAAAAGGGTAATTCGAGAAGTACCGAAATGTCAGAGGACAGGGATTCTATTCCCTGTTTTTTTTTCTAGTAAAGAAGCTACAGAGAAATTATCGGTTCATACTAAATCTAAAGAGTCTAAACCGGAAGGTAAAATACAGAAAATTCAGGATGGATTTGATCTATTAGTCATCTCTTAAAGAAGGACGATTTCCTAGCCTTTCTAGACCGAAAAGATGCGTATCTTCAATTACCGATACATCTGTCTTCTCAATAATATTTAAGGTTTGCCATCCAGATGGAGGAAAAGGTAAGAATTTATCAGTTTAACCACTTAACATCTCAGTCGTTTTTCAGCTTATGCATCCGAGCAATGTTCACCTCCCATTCATTAGCCTATAACTTTATCACTACTTATCACAATGAACTGATCTATATCTTGTTTTTTCCGCCACCAATTAGGCTTTCTTTGGGGGGTACATTTTGCTAAGAGCCACTTTACTGTAAATGCATTTTAACAGAAAGAATAAGAAAAAAAATGAAAAAATTCATTGTCAGTTTTCGGCCATTATAGTTTTAAAATAATACATGCCTCCATAATTAAAACCCACGTATTGTTATTGCCCATTTGTCACGGTTATTTCACCATTTAAATTATGTCCCTATCACAATGTATCGCGACAATATTTTATTTGGAAATGTCCCTATCACAATGTATCGCGACAATATTTTATTTGGAAATAAAAGAGCATTTTTTCCGTTTTGCATACATCACTATTTACAAGCTTATAAAAAAAAAAATAGAGAGAAATATTTCATCTTTACATAGATATTTAAAAAGTTTAGACCCTTATAATTTGTTGTTTTTTTTTTTTGTAGTAATGTTTTTTTTGTTTTTTTTTTATTAAACATTTTATGTGGGCATTTTTGGGAGGGTGGGATATAAGTGTTTTATTTGGGGAAATATTGGTGTATTGTAATGTTTTTGGGCATTTACTTGTAGTTTTACTTTTTGGCCACAAGATGGCAATCTCGATTTTTTTTTTTTTACATGACGTCACTCTAAGGGACACAGCTTCAGAAAGAGCGAAGCTTCCGAGAGAAGCTGTCGCTTTTTCAGCGGGGGAGAGGAATCAATGATCGGGCTCCATAGCCCGATAAATTGATTCCGTGGCTACCGACTCCGCGGCCGGGAGTGCGCGTGATCGGCCGCGGGAGCACGCCTGTCCTCGACGTTTTTATACTTATATATAAGTGGTTAAGTGCTTTGCCCTTCGGATTATCCTCAGCTCCAGGGTTGTTTATGAAGGTAATGTCTGGGGTTCTGGCTACTCTTAGACAGAGAAAAGTTAACATTTTGCTTACCTTGATGATTTTCTGTTTTGGTGGACATCTCCTTATTCGGTAAGAGATCAGATTGTTACGACAATAGTCTTACTACAAGATCTAGGTTGGATCATTAATTGGGAGAAATCTTCCTTAAATCCTACACAGATTATACATTTTTTTGGGGCTATTTCATCAGGATATCAGACACAGGGGAAGCGATTAAATTCTATCATGGCTCATTCCACAAGAGGAATTTCGACTTCTTGGGCAGAGAGGGCAGGGGTCTCTATAGATCAGATTTGCAGAGCTGCGACCTGGTCAAGTCACAATATGTTTGTAAAGCACTATCGCCTTAATGTATCTGCCACTGCAGGTTTATCCTTCAGAAGGAAAGTTTTGCAAGCTGTGGTCCCACCCTAAGGCTTTAATGACAATCTGGGAAAAATCCCTTAGAGTAAAGTCTTTTCCAGTAGTCATGAGGACAGCACCCCTGCAACCCGCCCTTATTTGGGTAGAAAAGAGAAATAAGTTTGTGTAAGCATCATTAAATGTTCGTGTCATCTTTTTTATTAACTGAGGTACTGTGTCAGGTGTAGTATCTTATATGTGGCTGCCTATTGCTTGTGCAAATTCTTTTTTTAACAGTTTCCTGTCCACGGTGGGGAGGGAGGCAGGTCTCATCCAGGGGTGCTGTCCTCATGACTACTGGAAAAGACTTTACCGTAAGTAAAGGGATAGATAGATAGATAGCGCTCTCTCTCTCTCTCTCTCTCTCTCTCTCTCTCTCTCTCTCTCTCTCTCTCTCTCTCTCTCTCTCTCTCTCTCTCTCTCTCTCTCTCTCTCTCTCTCTCTCTCTCTTCTCTCTCTCTCTCTCTCTAGGAAATTATAGACCTGTAAGCTTAACATCAGTTGTATGCAAACTATTTGAGGGGTTACTAAGAGATACTTTACAAGATTTCATAGTAGAAAATAATTGTATTTCTCAGCATATACATGGGTTTACTAAAGACTATTCCTGTTTGACTAACATCCTCCGCTTTTATGAGGTAGTGAACACTAATGTGGATATTGGGAATGCTGTAGATGTGATATACTTGGACTTTGCAAAGGCCTTCGACACTGTTCCCCACAAAAGTCTGGTGCAATAGTTTAGGATGCAAGGACTGGGTAAGAGTCTGTGTGCATGGATAGGGAACAAGCTGGACAGAAAACAAAGAGTTGTGGTCAATGGATCATACTCAAAATGGTTACTGTTAGTGGGGTCCCACAGGGGTCTGTACTGGGTCCAGTGCTCTTTAATTTATTTATTAATGACCTAGTACAGTGATCTGCAAACTTGGCTTTCCAGCTGTTAAGGAACTAAAAGTCCCACAATGCATTGCAGAAGTCTGACAGCCACAGTCAAATGTGTTGTGGGACTTTTAGTTCCTTAATAGCTGGAGAGCTTAATAGCTAGTAGATCCAGTAAAAAGCAATGTTGCTATTTTTGCAGATGATACAAAATTGTGCAGAATCATCAAGTTTCAGGAAGATAGTGACATTGCAACAGGATCTGGATAGGATGGCAATGTGGACACATAAATGGCAGATGAAATTAACTTTTGAAAAATGTAAAGTCATGCATTTTGGTTGTACCAATGGTCTAGCACAGGCATGGGCAAACTATTGTGGGACTTGTAGTTCCGTAACAGCTGGAGGGCCGAGTTTGCCCATGCCTGGTCTAGCACCATACAAAATAAATGGGATACAAATGGACATCAAACTTGGAGAAGGACTTGGGAGTACTCATCAACAACAAGTTTAATAATCTTATTCAATGCCAAGCTGCTGCAGCTAAAGCTAATAACATTTTGGGATGTATTGAAAGGGAAATGAAAACTCAATTAAACTAAATTTTTACGCATTGAACCACTAACGTGTAAAAATGCATGTGTTAATGTTCCTGCACTAGCGGGAATGCGTAAAAATGTACGCAATGCGACCCGCCGACCTCCTAGGTCGGCAAGCTGCCAGCGGGGGACTGGAGCAGCAGTGAGTGACTATGAGGGCACAGGATGGCTGCATGGGGCTGGTAGAAGCCCCAGGTAAGTGAAACTCATTTTTTTTATTTTGCTTGGACCTTCCCTTTAACATGTATAAATACATCAGAGGGCAATATAAAAGCTTGGCGGATGAGCTTTTTGTCCCTAGGCCTTCAAAAAGGACTAGTGTAGAGGACATTATCTGTGCATGAAGGAAAAACATTTTAGCCATTTATTTAGGAAAGGGTTCTTTACAGAAAGAGTAATTAAGATGTGGAATGCATTGCCACAGGAAGAAGTGATGGCAAATTTTATATCTGCATTTAGGGGGCTTAGATGTTTTCCTTGCGTTGAAAGACAACCATGGCTATAATTACTAGGTAATGCCCAGTGGTGTTTTTTTCCCTTTTTGGGACTAATTGGACCATCCCTTCCCCTGGATCAACAGGGATATGTGAAGGATACAGGCTGGTGTTGTGCTTTGTTTTCTGGTTGAACTTGAATAACTAACTATTTATTTAATGCTGTCTGGATGCTTAAAGGGAACCTTCACTTAAAAAAAAAAGTGTTTCACTTACCTGGGGCTTCTACCAGCCCCCCTGCAGCCATCCTATGCCTTAGCAGTCAAACGGTTTCTCCTGTCCCCTGCCGCCAGCTAGTTTTGTTACTGTTATTACTGAAAACAAATATCACCCCAAAAAAATCATTTAATTGTGATAAGTAGTGATAAAGTTATTGGCAAATGAATGGGAGGAGCGTTGAAAGGTGAAAATTGGGGGTGAAGTGGTTAAAGTAAACATTAAGTGAATATAAATTTGCTTAAAACTGCACTACAGAGGTTAACAGCTACCCTAAACCACCTTACTTTTATTGTAAGTAATGATTGCCATTCTGCTTGACATGCACAGAAAATATTCCCGGTTTACCTGACCAGTGAGCACTATAATTAGGCTGAACCTTACTCCTGCAGTAGTGCAGCTTTGTGCCCATCTTACCTGAGAGAACATTTAGTGAGGGGCCATGTCACTGTATGCACGTATGGGGGGAGGGGGGAGAGAAAGTCTAGCTATTCTGCTAAAGTGCATGCAACCGGGAGGAGCACTCATGCACATGTGTGTGCATTTAAACCGTTTACGCCCACGGCATAAAAAGGTTGAAGCTCATCTTGAGTCAAATTTAAAAGAAATATGGACAGCAGGGCTGGTGAGTGGTAATAGTTTAGTAATGCATTCCGTGTAGTTCTACGCACTTCACCTACAATAGTTTTTCCCCTTAAAAAACAGAGCAATTTCCACCTTTCAGTACTCCTTCCATTCATTCACCTATAACTTTATTGCTACTTCTCACAACGAAACTATCTTATTTTGTTTTTTAGCCAATTAGGCTTTCTTTGGGTGGTACTTTTTGCTAAGAATTACTTTATTCCAAATGCATTTTAATGGGAATAATAAGAAATAAAGGAAAACAATTATTTTGGCCATTATAGTTTTAGAATAAAACGGTTTACTGTGTATAAAAGCCACACATTTTTTGTCCCGGTTATTGCAACATTTAAAATATTTCCCTAGTACAATGTATGGCGCCATTATTTTACTTGGAAATAAAGGTACATTTTTTTTTTTAAGTTTTGCGTCCATCACTAATTACAAGCCCATGATTTTAAAAAATAAGTGATATACCCTCTTGACATGAATATTTAATTTCAATCTCTAAGGCAACTATTTTTTTTTTTTTATTGACTTTTTTTTTTTTTTAATGCAAAAAATTTACTTGGGTAATATGGGAGAGTGTGGGAGGGAAGGATTGAATTGTAAGTGTGGACATGTTTATTAAAATAAAATTTAAAATAATTGTATTTAGGAGTAATTTTACTATTTGGCCACAAGATGTCCTTGCACATACTAGAAGTACATGAATAGGAAGTAATGCGTGCACATGTTAGTTCGGACGATACAAATGACCATGGCATCTCATAGACACGGGGACTTAGATTAATCAATGGGAACTGAGTTCATTCATCTCCCCATTCATTCATCTCTCCTCTAACGATCGGCGGTGAGAGCTATTGAGGGAGCGTGCAGCAGCAAGGGACGAGTATCTAAATCCCTGGAGTATCTAAATCCCTGAGGGGTAAAGGGATGTTTTGCATACATACTCGGCTGGAGGTAGGTAAAGTGGTTAATCTGTGGTAAGCTGACCTGATAAAAAGTATCCTATATGTTATTCCAGGTAATGTACTATGTGTGTGTTATTCCAAGTAACAGTAACCAAGCAGCTCGGGGTGACCCAAACCATTAGGAATGTATAGGGGGATTAAAGAGACCGAAAAGCCCTCCTACTAATAAGTAAAGCTTGGTGAAATTTGCCGCCTTCAAGAAGATCTGGGGTGAATTTACAGCACATTCAAATACATATTACTGTTTCCCTCATTATTCCCCCTCCTTCATTTCTCCTATTTTCGCCACTCCCCGCTGCCGATAAATAACTTAATAAAATATAATTTTTAAACCTTTGGGCAAGATGGCTGCAATGTAAAGTGCTTCCAGGTCAGTACACAGTCTCACTGTACTGCTGTACACGAGAGATGAGCTGAGCTGAAGCCACAAGAGGCAGATCTCCCTCCCCCTGCTGTCTGGAGCTTGTAGAAAGGTCAGGGATGACTCCTCAGATGACATGCAGAAGGGGGAGGGAGGAACAGCTGCTAGACTGTCTGCCTCTTCCTGCAGCACAATATTCGTCAAACTAGACAAATAATTAGAAAGGAGCAGGAGAGAGACAGCACAGCTGTTTCTACATGAGACAGGGAAAAACAGATTAGTACCTATGAAAGGAACGTATCTCTTCAGTTAAATTGCATTTTTTAGAAAAAGGGCCACAGAACCTCTTTAAAGCAGCAGGAAATTTGCAATAATTCAGCTATAATTTAACATTTGTGGTTACCCACATTGCACCACTACTGAATATGCAAATTCTCTTTTCGCCCCTATAAACCAGACAACCATCCAGAACCGCTAGTGTATAGCAAGCCTATAGCTTTAAATATTAAACAGCCACACCAACCCCACATGTAGACAGCCTGTTTCGGGCTTTTGGCCCTCATCAGTACATGGCAGGGATTGATATGGCTGTATGGGATAGGGCTTGGACCAGTACAACAGAGTAACCAAGCAGCTCGGGGTGACCCAAACCACTAGAAATGTTTAGGGGATAAAAGAGACGGAAAAGCCCTTCTATTAATAAGCTATGCTAATTCCAGGTAATGTACTGTGTGTACCAAATTTAATTCAAATCCGTTCAGCCATTGTTGCTTGATTGAGTAACAAACATTCAAACTTTGAATTGATAATAATAGTGAGATTATTTCAGATGCATGCAATGTATTAAACATAACGCCCTTAAATTGAAGGACCACAATTGTACTTAATCACAATTTGATTCCAATCACTGTAGCAAAGGACACAGATTCACAAGGCAGATCATTAACCTATATTGGTTCCTGGACGTAGAAACTACGTCCAGGAACCATGCGCGCTCCCACGACCGATCGCGCGCTTGTACGTGCGCTCCCGGCCCGCGGTTCGTTAGCCAGACAATCAGTGAATCGGGCTATGGTGCCCGATCACTGATTCCTCTCCCCCGCTGAAAAAGCGACAGCTTCTCTCGGAAGCTACGCCTTTTCTGGCTGTTACCTCCCCCATGCATCGCTCTAAGCGTATGTTACGCTTAGAGTGACGTCATGTAAACAAACTCATGGCCGCCATCTTGTGGCCAAAAAGTAAAACTACAACTAAAAGTAAAAAAAAAATCAACACACATTTACATTATAAACCTATAGTTTACATCCCACCCTCCCAAAACTACCCAAATAAAATGTTAAATATAAAAAAAAAACAGTACAATAAAAAAAAACGTAAATATTTACCTAAAGGTCTAAACTTTTTAAATATCAATGTAAAGATGATATATTTCTATATTTTTTTATTTTAAACTTGTAAATAGTGATAGATGCAAAACAGAAAAAAATGCACCTTTATTTCCAAATAAAATATTGTCGCCATACATTGTGATAGGGACATAATTTTAACGGTGTAATAACCGGGACATATGGGCAAATACAATACGTGAGTTTTAATTATGAAGGCATGTATTATTTTAAAACTATAATGGCTGAAAACTGAGAAATAATTTTTTCTGTTTTTTTCTTATTCTTCCTGTTAAAATGCATTTACAGTAAAGTGGCTCTTAGCAAAATGTACTCCCCAAAGAAAGCCTAATTGGTGGCGGAAAAAACAAGATATAGATCAGTTCATTGTGATAAGTAGTGATAAAGTTATAGGCTAATGGGAGATGAACATTTCTCAAGTGAAAACGATGGAACGCGAATGGGTTAAATCTCTCTAGTACAATACACCTTAAAATCTGCTTATATTGGTAGCTGGTCAAATCAGACAGCGCAAAGAAATCCAATCATATTAACAATCTGATTGGGTCGACCTAGTCATCACTACTCACAGAGGATGACTAGGTCGACCAAGGTGATCATAATAGTTATCTGGATGAAATCACCTAAAATACCATTTGCTGCTATTATATAATTATACAGAGTGGGCCATTTATATGGATACACCTTAATAAAAAGGGAAAGGTTGGTGATATTAACTTCCTGTTTGTGGCACATTAGTATATGTGAGGCGGAAACTTTTGAAGATGGGAGGTGACCATGGTGGCCATTTTGAAGTCAGCCATTTTGAATCCAACTTTTGTGTTTTCTATAAGAAAAAGAGGGTCATGTGACACGTCAAACATATTGGGAATTTCGCAACACGGGAGTCAAGATCTGACTCAAGGTTCCTAAAAATGTACTCGAGTTGTCATAGTTCACACCACCTTGTTGTCACAGGTCTACTGAAAGACTACTGCATCCTTTATTTACAATACTCATAGGTTTTAACCACTTGAGGACCGTGGGCTTTACCCCCCCCTTAAGGACCAGGCACTTTTTTTCCATTCAGACCACTTCAGCTTTCACGGTTTATTGCTCGCTCATACAACCTACCACCTAAATGAATTTTGGCTCCTTTTCTTGTCACTAATAAAGCTTTCTTTTGGTGCTATTTGATTGCTGCTGCGATTTTTACTTTTTATTATATTCATCAAAAAAGACATGAATTTTGTCAAAAAATGATTTTTTTAACGTTCTGTGCTGACATTTTTCAAATAAAGTAACATTTCTGTATACATGCAGCGCGAAAAATGTGGACAAACATGTTTTTGATTAAAAAAAAAAACCCATTCAGCCTATATTTATTGGTTTGGGTAAAAGTTATAGCGTTTACAAACTATGGTGCAAAAAGTGAATTTTCCCATTTTCCAGCATCTCTGACTTTTCTGAGCACCTGACATGTTTCATGAGGGGCTAGAATTCCAGGATAGTATAAATACCCCCCAAATGACCCCATTTTGGAAAGAAGACATCCCAAAGTATTCACGGAGAGGCATAGTGAGTTCATAGAAGATATTATTTTTTGTCACAAGTAAGCGGAAAATGACACTTTGTGACCAAAAAAAAGTTTCCATTTCTTCTAACTTGCGACAAAAAAAAAAATGAAATCTGCCACGGACTCACCATGCCCCTCTCTGAATACTTTGAAGTGTCTACTTTCCAAAATGGGGTCATTTGTGGGGTGTGTTTACTGTCCTGACATTTTGGGGGTGCTAAATTGTAAGCACCCCTGTAAAGCCTAAAGGTGCTCATTGGACTTTGGGCCCCTTAGCGCAGTTAGGCTGCAAAAAAGTGCCACACATGTGGTATTGCCGTACTCAGGAGAAGTACTGTAATGTGTTTTAGGGTGTATTTTTACACATACCCATGCTGGGTGGGAGAAATATCTCTGTAAATGACAATTGTTTTGATTTTTATTTTTTTTACACACAATTGTCCATTTACAGGGATATTTCTCCCACTCAGCATGGGTATGTGTAAAAATACACCCCAAAACACATTGTACTACTTCTCCTGAGTACGGCGATACCACATGTGTGGCACTTTTTTGCACCCTAGCTGCGCTAAGGGGCCCAAAGTCCAATGAGTACCTTTAGGATTTCACAGGTCATTTTTGTTTCTAAACTACTCCTCACGGTTTAGGGCCCCTAAAATGCCAGGGCAGTATAGGAACCCCACTAATAACCCCATTTTAGAAAGAAGACACCCCAAGGTATTCCGTTAGGAGTATGGTGAGTTCATAGAAGATTTTATTTTTTGTCACAAGTTAGTGGAAATTGATTTTAATTGCTTTTTTTTCACAAAGTGTCATTTTCCGCTAACTTGTGACAAAAAATAAAATCTTCTATGAACTCACCATACTCCTAACGGAATACCTTTGGGTGTCTTCTTTCTAGAATGGGGTCATTTGTGGGGTTCCTATACTGCCCTGGCATTTTAGGGGCCCTAAACTGTGAGGAGTAGTCTTGAAACCAAATATCGCAAAATGACCTGTGAAATCCTAAAGGTACTCATTGGACTTTGGGCTCCTTAGCGTACTTAGGGTGTAAAAAAGTGCCACACATGTGGTACCGCCGTACTCAGGAGAAGTCCGCCAGGAGAAAAGCGCAATATAAATGTTATTTGTCTTTTTGTCTTTGTCTAGTATAATGTGCTTTGGGGTGTATTTTTACACATAACCATGCTGAGTGGGAGAAATATCTCTGTAAATGACAATTGTTTGATTTTTTTTTTTTATTACACACAATTGTCCATTTACAGAGAGATTTCTCCCACCCAGCATGGGTATGTGTAAAAATACACCCCAAAACACATTATACTACTTCTCCTGAGGATGGCGGTACCACATGTGTGACACTTTTTTGCAGCCTAGGTGCGCTAAGGGGCCCAACGTCCTATTCACAGGTCATTTTGAGGCATTTGTTTTCTAGACTACTCCTCACGGTTTAGGGCCCCTAAAATGCCAGGGCAGTATAGGAACCCCACAAGTGACCCCTTTTTAGAAAAGACACCCCAAGGTATTCTGTTAGGTGCA
Organism: Hyperolius riggenbachi; assembly: GCF_040937935.1. Classification (NCBI taxonomy): domain Eukaryota; kingdom Metazoa; phylum Chordata; class Amphibia; order Anura; family Hyperoliidae; genus Hyperolius; species Hyperolius riggenbachi. The sequence continues at coordinate 158,509,026 of NC_090654.1, forward strand.
TGGCGAGTGCATAGAAGATTTTATTTTTTGTCACAAGTTAGTGAAAAATGACACTTTGTGAAAAAAAAAAACAATAAAAATCAATTTCCGCTAACTTTTGACAAAAAATAAAATCTTCTATAAACTCGTCATACACCTAACAGAATACATTGGGGTGCCTTTTTTCTAAAATGAGGTCGCTTTGTGGAGTTCCTATACCGCCCTGGCATTTTACGGGCCCAAAACCGTGAGTAGTCTTGAAACCAAATGTCTCAAAATGACTGTTCAGGGGTATAAGCATCTGCAAATTTTGATGACAGGTGGTCTATGTGACGCCGGGCGACGCCCAGTCGTCCGAGGATTCGCGGCCGATTGTCCGATCGCAACCGTGATCGGAAAACTGACATTCTTTATTTTTAAAATAGAAGTTTTTCCTTCCTGCCTTCCCCCCCCCTTTTGCCATGAGGGCTGAATGGGCCTGCGTTAGCATATGGCTAAAGCAACCTGGTTTAGCAAGAAATCCTGTTAAGGCTCCCGGAAAAGCTCTGGTGACACTAATGTGCTAATTGGGCAGAGCTGAAATACCAACAGAGTCTATTCAACAGGGGAAGCTAGCACAGCATGAGGTCTATTGACACCTACATTCCTCCCAGTCTTGACGGCACCGACTAGACTGAGTATGGAATGCATGGTGTTGATAACTTTGTCACATTTTGCAAATACCATCCATGGGAGGAATATGAAAATTACATAATTTTGTTTCCCTAATTCTGTAGAATATGGTGATACTAGACATAGCCAGGTAACCCGAGCAGGGGCTGAGATATGAATAATGGGGTCCCCGTGCGCCCCAAATATTGCAAGTTTGATGTCCTATGAACGTGTATTCTCAGCCCAATCTGAATATGAAATCGGTTTGCATGTGCGACAAAACCCCGGCGGGGTATGAAATTGGACATATTTTGTGGATGGCTGGAAGTTCCTCCCCTGAGAACTCACTGCCTGACACGCCCCTGGGCTGAGCTTGAGACTCCGCCCAGAAATGTCAGTGCTCAAAACTGATTGCATGAGGACCCCCAGCCAATTCCCCCCACTTTCCATCATACCGAAAAGACTGCCACTGCTTGGGGAAATAGCAGTGGCCATCTTGCAGGCGGAGCAACGGCCATGTGGTTCGGCCATATTGCGAACTAACTGCAACAAAGGAACTTTGTCTTTTCCCGAACGGACTTTCCACAGAATCATAAGTATTCGTTCTTTTTATCCCTTTTTCTTTTATGTACTGTGTTATCACTGTCTCTCATCGTTTAATTGTTCACGATTGTCTGTATATATTAATTATTTATATTGTAACAAATAAAGGCTTTTTAAAAGGTCTTTACCTCTCAGTAAAACCTTCTATTCAGTATACACAGACGAGACCTAAACTTCCGAAGGGACGCTACTGTTTTGATAGATAGATAGGAATTGCACAGTTTTAACCGGTTGTTTGTTTCACAGGTCTATAGCCAGTTAGCAGTTTTCTCTGGGCTGATAGAAAACAGAGATGGTGGCAAATCTACCCCTGGGTTGGAGTAAAAGTGTATTTTCGTAACCTCACAGGCTCCCTACTGCGTCGTGACGCTCAAACTCCGCCAATTCTACGCAGATTGCGTCCATAGCTCTCAATCTGTGTGCTAGAATCGGATCGGACGGTTTTGCGTGTTCACGGCCAGTGGGGCTCTTGTGACAGTGGTCGGCAGCGTTTGGGATCTGTGTGTGCTGATAGTATCTCAGGTAGGGCTATCGAATTAGCCCTATCGAGAAACGAACTAATTCGTTGGTAGTGACTGAGTGCAATATATTTTTCATATATACAGAGAGACTGTGTAACCAGTACCCCTCCCCTAAGTTTTCTTTTATTTGGCATGGAAATGTCCGGGAATTACAAGGTCATGGTCCTATCCGACCTGCAGAGTCTGTGCGAGGCGAGAGGCATGGACATCCGCGGCAAGAAACAGCAGGACCTGATAACGGACTTGTACCGATGGGATAGCCAGAATCTGCGGACGCTGGAGGTGTCCACTGTGGAGGACACCGGCTCATCTAACGCAAGTCGAGGGGAACCAGAGACTGAAGATCCTGTGCGTACCGAGGTTGAGCAACCCGCGGGCAATGCGGCAACAGATACGCAGGAGGCTGTCAGTGTGATCCCCGACCCCAGAACCCCTGAAAGTACTCGCCTGGAACCGGCCAGTACTGGACTGTCCAGTTATGTTGATCCAGTAATGCAGCAGGCATTGCAAAAGCTGATGGAAACTGATGTGGACAAGTACCTGCAGTACATGGCGGAGCAAAAGCGAGAGGAACGCCAATCTGCAGAGGCGCGGGAGAGACGACAGCATGAGCTGAACATGGCGAAAGTGCAGCAAGCCAGCCGGAGTTCAACGCCCAGCCTCCCTGCTGAAGGGACTGCCGCTCCAGTAAGTGCAAAATTTAAATTTGCTATTATCGAAAAAGACACTGACATTGACTTGTTTTTGAGGTCTTTTGAAAAGGCCTGCCGTCAGTATCGTCTGTCCCAAGACCAGTGGGCCAGACATCTGACACCCTTGCTGCGCTACAAAGCGCTTGATGCTTTCTCAGAGCTGCCTGTGGAAAAGGACAATGATTATACCGCTATAAAGGAGGCTATAATCACTAAGTACCAGCTGACGCCAGAAGCCTACCGGAAAAGGTTCAGGTCCTGGCAGAAAAAATCTACTGATTCTTATCAAGATGTGGTCAGCAGTCTGCTCACCACACTCCGCCAGTGGACGCTAGGCCTCACTAAAGGGTCTTACGGTGTCCTGGAGGACTTAATCGTCCTGGAGCAGGTTCTGAACATTTGCCCGGCTGATGTACGCCAGTTTGTGCTGGAGCGCCGACCGGCGTCAGCGACGGTCGCTGCAGACCTCGCTGAGACCTTTGCAACGACCAGGGTGCTGGAGACCCGCAGGACTGCCCCATCTAGCTGGAGAGGAGGTCAGTCCCACAATTTTGCAGACTCTCCTACCTCTGTGAGCCGTGCGCCCCAGAGGCCCTCCAGCGCAGCTGCTGCGTCCAGGCCTGCAGTAACAGAGGGCATCACCTGTCACTTTTGCCGCAAGCCCGGACACATGAAGTTTAACTGCCCGGAGCGGAGGCAGACAGCGCCAGCTCCTGCACCACCTACACCTCGCCCACGGCAACTGCCGCCAGCCAGCGCACCCCAGCCGGGAACACCCAACAACGTCATGTTCGCAGGTGGGAGAGGGATCCACTCCGCTACGAGCAACCACCAGCTGGTTACAGTGAACGACCAGCTTGTTACCGGTTTCCGCGACACTGGAGCGGATGTCACCCTGGTGCGTGCGCACCTGGTCCCGACGGAAAATATCCTCCCTGACAAATACCTTACCCTCACTGGAGTGGGGGGCACTCTTTCTCGCATTCCCCAGGCTCGGGTGTCCATCGATTGGGGGGTGGGGGTTCTAGAGAAGGTTGTTGGGGTCCTGGACCAACTGCCGGTCCCAGTTTTGTTGGGGACCGACCTGGGCAAGCTTGTGTCCTATTATGAACCTGCCCCAAGCCCCTCAGACTGCCAGGAGGGAGACGGACTCTCCGCCCACACTAAGGTACTTTGCACCAAGGGGCAAGAACAGGGGGGAGGTGGGTTGAATGTGCCCAGTCCAGGGGTACCGAGTCCAATAGTACCTGTGTCACAGGTACCTGTGTTTGATATACCGATTGTTTGTGATGAAAATGTTGTTGTACCTGTCACTGTAATTCATGCATGCAGCCAGGATGTGAGTAATGCCAGTATGTGCCAGTCTGAAGGTGTACCTGTACTGGCAGTAACACGCAGCCGCGCTGCTCAGAACCTGGGCTCAGAGCAGGTGGAAGAGGTTCCGGCCTCCTCCCCCTCCTCTGACCACAGGGATGGTAGCCTTCAGCCACTAACTGAGTATGCCACGGGCCAGCTGGCTGAGAGCGAGAGTGCTGCATTTGTGCAAGCACTCCAGACTGACCCTAGCCTCGAGGCACTCAGAAGACAGGCTTCGGAGCCCCTCACGAATGAAGATACCTTCAAGGTATATTGGGAAGGTGGTAAGCTGTACAGCGAGCCTGTACAGCCCACCGAAGGTGAAACAAGTGTGGGTACCAAGTTGCTTGTGGTACCCAGTGCCTTCCGGGGGCATGTGCTGAAGTCCGCACATGACATTCCCCTGGCAGGGCACTTGGGAATCCACAAGACACTTGACCGTATCCAGGGTCATTTCTACTGGCCCAGGATGCGGATCGATGTGACCAACTATTGCCGCTCATGTACTGTTTGCCAAAAGGTAAAACGGGCTGGGAACCCCCACAAGGCTCCCTTGTGTCCACTGCCAATCATAGGTGAACCCTTTCACAGAGTGGCAGTCGACATAATTGGACCATTGCCCACTCCCAGCAGCAGTGGCAAAAGGTACATCCTGACGGTGGTGGATTACGCCACCCGCTATCCTGAGGCCATGGCGCTTTCCTCCCTGAGGGCGGACAAGGTAGCAGACGCGCTACTTAACATTTTCTCCCGAGTCGGGTTCCCTGCGGAGATGCTCTCCGATCAGGGATCCCAGTTTATGTCCGAACTCATGGAGGCCCTGTGCAAAAAGATACACATGACGCACATTGTCTCCAGTCCCTACCACCCGCAGACCAATGGACTGTGTGAACGGTTCAACGGGACGCTGAAGCAAATGCTGACCACGTTTGTTGAGTCGCAAGGTGGGGACTGGGAACGATACCTGCCTCATCTGTTGTTTGCGTACAGGGAGGTGCCGCAGGAGTCAACCGGGTTTTCCCCGTTTGAACTCCTGTATGGGAGGAATGTCCGAGGACCCTTACAATTGATGCGGGAGACATGGGAGGGCAAGGGCGACCCCACTGATGTCTCCGTGGTCGATTACGTCCTCAAGTTCAGGGACAAAATGGAGTCCCTGTCCGCAGTAGTGACCAACAACCTGGCCCAGGCTCAGGCCAAACAAAAAGCATGGTACGACCGCACTGCTGGAGAGCGGTCATTTGATGTGGGTGACAAGGTATATGCCCTTCTTCCCGTGAGGCAGAACAAGCTGCAAGCAGCCTGGGAGGGGCCTTTTACTGTAGTGCAGCGGTTAAACCATCTGACGTATCTAGTGAACATGGGGGGCAGGAAGCAGAAGAGCTTTCATGTAAACATGCTGAAGGCCCACCATGACAGGACCCAGTATGCGCTGCCAGTGTGCAGCCGGTTAGAGCAGGGAGAGGCAGACCCCCTGTTAGACCTGCTGGCTGACGTACGAGATGTGGACGGCGACCTAAACGTCAATCCACAGCTCGCCTCAGCCCAGCAAGAGCAGTTACAGAAGGTGCTGGGCCAGTACCAGCACACCTTCTCCGGTATCCCGGGGCGGACCAGTATGGCGGTGCATGGGGTAGATACAGGTACCCATCCCCCCATCAGGCAATCCGCTTACCGTGTCTCTCCCGAGGTACAGGCGGACATGCAGAAGGAGGTGAGGGAGATGCTGGAGTTAGGGGTGGTTCAAAAGTCCAGTAGTGCCTGGGCAGCCCCTGTTGTCCTGGTCCCCAAGAAGGACCAGACAACTCGGTTCTGCGTAGACTACAGGAAACTGAACGCCATCACCACTACAGACGCCTACCCCATGCCTCGCATTGATGAGCTGCTAGATACACTGGCATCAGCCAGGTACCTATCAATCATGGATCTGAGCCGGGGGTATTGGCAGATACCACTTGCACCTGACGCGAGGCAAAAGTCGGCCTTCATCACCCCTTTCGGCCTCTTCGAGTTCACGATGATGCCCTTTGGGATGAAGAACGCCCCCGCCACGTTTCAGCGGGCCGTGAACGACCTGCTAGAGGGAATGCAAGGGTTCGCTGTAGCGTATCTGGATGACATTGCGGTGTTCAGCCCCACCTGGGAAGAACACCTCAAACACCTGTCCCAGGTACTAGAGAGGCTGGCCATGGCCAATCTGACGGTTAAACCGAGTAAGTGTCAGATTGGCATGACCGAGGTGCAGTACTTAGGTCACCGGGTGGGGGGTAACACCCTGAAACCTGACACGGGAAAGGTGGACGCCATCCTGGCATGGCCTCGACCTATCACGAAAAAGCAGGTCCAGGCGTTCCTGGGGACCGCCGGCTACTATAGGAAATTTGTTCCCGCCTATAGTACACTGGCGAAGCCCCTGACCGATGCCACTAGCAAGAAGCACCCCAAGGTTGTTAGCTGGACCCCCGCTTGCGAGAATGCCTTCCAGGCCTTGAAGCAGGCCCTCGCAAGCGCCCCTGTGCTTCAGGCCCCAGACTTCAGTCGTCGGTTTGTGGTGCAAACCGATGCCTCTGACTACGGTCTCGGCGCAGTCCTCAGCCAGGTGGATGGAAAGGGGGATGAACACCCTATCCTCTACCTGAGCCGGAAGCTCCTGCCCCGAGAGGTAGCCTACTCCACAACTGAAAAGGAGTGCCTGGCGATCGTGTGGGCCCTACAGAAACTGCAGTCGTATCTGTACGGCCGCTCCTTCACGATCGTCACTGATCACAATCCCCTGAGTTGGCTAAACCGTACTGCTGGAACCAACGGCAAGCTCCTACGGTGGAGCCTGTCATTGCAGCAGTACGACTTTACGATCCAACACAAAGCAGGCAGCCGACACCAAAACGCTGATGGGCTGTCGCGGTGTCAGGGGGAACCCGACCCAACAGCGCCAATAGCTGCTACGGAAGGCGTCCTGTTGACACCTCCCTGAGCAGAGCTCGGGAAGGGGGAGGTGTGACGCCGGGCGACGCCCAGTCGTCCGAGGATTCGCGGCCGATTGTCCGATCGCAACCGTGATCGGAAAACTGACATTCTTTATTTTTAAAATAGAAGTTTTTCCTTCCTGCCTTCCCCCCCCCCTTTTGCCATGAGGGCTGAATGGGCCTGCGTTAGCATATGGCTAAAGCAACCTGGTTTAGCAAGAAATCCTGTTAAGGCTCCCGGAAAAGCTCTGGTGACACTAATGTGCTAATTGGGCAGAGCTGAAATACCAACAGAGTCTATTCAACAGGGGAAGCTAGCACAGCATGAGGTCTATTGACACCTACATTCCTCCCAGTCTTGACGGCACCGACTAGACTGAGTATGGAATGCATGGTGTTGATAACTTTGTCACATTTTGCAAATACCATCCATGGGAGGAATATGAAAATTACATAATTTTGTTTCCCTAATTCTGTAGAATATGGTGATACTAGACATAGCCAGGTAACCCGAGCAGGGGCTGAGATATGAATAATGGGGTCCCCGTGCGCCCCAAATATTGCAAGTTTGATGTCCTATGAACGTGTATTCTCAGCCCAATCTGAATATGAAATCGGTTTGCATGTGCGACAAAACCCCGGCGGGGTATGAAATTGGACATATTTTGTGGATGGCTGGAAGTTCCTCCCCTGAGAACTCACTGCCTGACACGCCCCTGGGCTGAGCTTGAGACTCCGCCCAGAAATGTCAGTGCTCAAAACTGATTGCATGAGGACCCCCAGCCAATTCCCCCCACTTTCCATCATACCGAAAAGACTGCCACTGCTTGGGGAAATAGCAGTGGCCATCTTGCAGGCGGAGCAACGGCCATGTGGTTCGGCCATATTGCGAACTAACTGCAACAAAGGAACTTTGTCTTTTCCCGAACGGACTTTCCACAGAATCATAAGTATTCGTTCTTTTTATCCCTTTTTCTTTTATGTACTGTGTTATCACTGTCTCTCATCGTTTAATTGTTCACGATTGTCTGTATATATTAATTATTTATATTGTAACAAATAAAGGCTTTTTAAAAGGTCTTTACCTCTCAGTAAAACCTTCTATTCAGTATACACAGACGAGACCTAAACTTCCGAAGGGACGCTACTGTTTTGATAGATAGATAGGAATTGCACAGTTTTAACCGGTTGTTTGTTTCACAGGTCTATAGCCAGTTAGCAGTTTTCTCTGGGCTGATAGAAAACAGAGATGGTGGCAAATCTACCCCTGGGTTGGAGTAAAAGTGTATTTTCGTAACCTCACAGGCTCCCTACTGCGTCGTGACGCTCAAACTCCGCCAATTCTACGCAGATTGCGTCCATAGCTCTCAATCTGTGTGCTAGAATCGGATCGGACGGTTTTGCGTGTTCACGGCCAGTGGGGCTCTTGTGACAGTCTATGAGGGGGCGAATTTTGTGGAACCGGTCATAAGCAGGGTGGCCTTTTAGATGACAGGTTGTATTGGGCCTGATCTGATGGATAGGAGTGCTAGGGAGGTGACAGGAGGTGATTGATGGATGTCTCAGGGGGTGGTTAGAGGGGAAAATAGATGCAATCAATGCACTGGGGAGGTGATCGGATGGGGGTCTGAGGGTTTGGCCGAGTGATCAGGAGCCCACACTGGGCAAATTAGGGCCCGATCTGATGGGTAGGTGTGCTAGGGGGTGACAGGAGGTGATTGATGGGTGTCTCAAGGTGTGATTAGAGGGGGGAATAGATGCAAGCAATGCACTGGCGAAGTGATCATGGCTGGGGTCTGAGGGCGTTCTGAGGGTGTGGGTGGGTGATTGAGTGCCCTAGGGGCAGATAGGGGTCTAATCTGATAGGTAGCAGTGACAGGGGGTGATTGATGGGTAATTAGTGGGTGTTTAGGGTAGAGAACAGATGTAAACACTGCACTTGGGAGGTGATCTGACGTCGGATCTGCGGGCGATCTATTGGTGTGGGTGGGTGATCAGATTGCCCGCAAGGGGCAGGTTAGGGGCTGATTGATGGGTGGCAGTGACAGGGGGTGATTGACAGGTGATCAGGGGGATAGATGCATACAGTACACAGGGGTGGGGGGGGGGGGGGTCTGGGGAGAATCTGAGGGGTGGGGGGGTGATCAGGGGGGGGGATAAAAAAAATAGTGTTGACAGATAGTGACAGGGAGTGATTGATGGGTGATTGGGTGCAAACAGGGGGGTGGGCATGGGGGGGGGGGTCTGAGGGGTGCTGTGGGCGATCTGGGGCAGGGGGGGGGGGGGGGAATCAGTGTGCTTGGGTGCGACATAGGGTGGCTGCAGCCTGCCCTGGTGGTCCCTCGGACATTGGGACCACCAGGGCAGGAGGCAGCCTGTATAATACACTTTGTAAACATTACAAAGTGTATTATACACTTTGTATGTGGCGATCCGGGTGCTAGTAACCCGCCGGCGCTTCCGAACGGCCGGCAGGTTACAGCTGTTCAGTCCCTCAATTGCAAAAGTCTGTCCCAGTTTTCATTTAGACCTCTTAGATGGATTTATGATGTATAGCAACAATCCTGATCCATCAAGGATTACCTGTGCCACAACGCTCAGAATCACGTCACCAGCATCTTAAGTTTTCTGCTGGGACATGGCAAAGATAGTTAAAGTGGAGTAAAACTCTGACATAACATTCAATTAGCGGCAAAGGCTGGTAAGAGGCTGAAAATGTGTCCCTAGCAGCAGTCATGTTTTCCTGTTTCAGACTATGCCCGACATTGGTGAAGCAGGTTGCTACAGCGCCGGAATGGCACTGCGTAGCTCCTGATATCGGCTCTACTATAGCAGCAATGCTATAGTCCACACCCGCGTTGCTGTAATTTGGGTGCCAGCGATCATCACACCCCCCTCCCCCTTCAGTTGCTATGACTTGGATGAGGAATAGAATTTTCAGCCACCAGGAATTTCAGTGGCAGCGAGGCGAGCAGTCATTCGGCTCAACCTACGCCCAGCTTTTTACACCTGCTTTTTTTTTTTTATTTACAAGTATGACTATTTGTGCTCAGTCAATGGCATGTAGCTTATGTGTATCACAATGCTGCTTTTTATATCATTCAGAAGCACTGAGATCCTTTTCACACAATGATTAATGCATTAGTCAGATTACTATGATATGAAGAGAGGAACAGTAAGATATTATGAAGGAATGTTTTAAAATCAATTGGAACTGATTTTGTAAAAAACAAAACAAAAAAATACCTTTGCTTTGTCGAGGCACTGCTGAGAGTTCACCCCATTAGTGTAGTCTATTACTTATTCATGGCAGAAGCATAGGGCACTACTAAAAACCATGATGTTTTTAAAGGACATCGATAGGTGCCATATTGAGTTCCTTGTAAGCAATACCAGTTGCTTGGCAGTCCTCTGCCTGCCTCTAATACTTTTAGCTATAGACCCCGAACAAGCATGCAGCAGATCAGGTGTTTGGGCTTGTTCACACTACAAGAGTTATTTAAGCGCTAGTGATTTTGAAAATCTCTTGCTAATGTAATGCTATGGGGGATTTTTACAAAATCACATCGCTCCAGTGAGAACAGACACATAGGATAACATTAGCAAGAGCTTTTAAAATCACAAAGCACTTAGAAAAGCTCTTGTAGTGTGAACAAGCCCTTTCTGACAAGATTAGCTGCCTGCAAAGCTCTCTACCCAATGAAACATTTCATTTGCATTATGCAAGTTTTATCACAGTATGAAGTGAAGGTCATGCAGCAACAAGTTGTCATGAAAGGTAATGTAAGCCTACAGTCAACTCATTCACATTGGGTAGGTGGGTTTGAAAAAGGAAGGGAGAATGTGGATCATAGAACCTAATTTTGAATTTTTCATATAAATTATTGATTGTGCAACAATAGTGGTTTGGCCACATCATTATAGCTACAGTGGTTTGCAAAAGTATTCGACCCCCTTGAATTTTTCCACATTTTGTCATATTACTGCCACAAACATGAATCAATTTTATTGGAATTCCACATGAAAGACCAATACTTTGGCCTCGATTCATAAAAAGCAGTGCGATTAAAAAAAATCTTGTCGGGAAAATACCGCACTTGATATTTTCCCGGTCTGTGTGCTAATTCATAAAGACTTCCCCAGCTGCTGTTGAAGGTCGGTAAATTACTGCAGCCCATTGAGCGGTAGAGTAGAGCAGTGTGGCGATATTGCTCTTTTGCCCTGCACAGATGACTTGCACAAACGACTCACAGACTTTCCCTGCCTGCACAGATGACTCGAACAGACGACTCACAGACTTTCACTGCCTGCACAGATGACTCGCACAGACGACTCACAGACTTTCCCTGCCTGCACAGATGACTCGCACAGACTTCGGCTCCCTGCACTTTGCATTAACACCTCACCAGAGGTGTCAGTAACTTGTTAAGACCTCACCAGAGGTGTCGGTAACTATCGTCAGGCTTACCGACTTGTTGAAGGCTTTATGAATTGACATTTGCTGACAATTTACTGACATGTGTTGGAGGTAAATACAGACATGTCAGTAATTTATTTCTCTGGTCGGTAATGTCAGCTTTTCATGCGGTAACAGCCTTTATGAATTGACACATTGCTAAGTGCTTGGGAAAGTCTGCTGTTTTCAGCATTACCACATGCGGTATTGCTTTATGAATTGAGGCCAAAGTGTGTACACGTGAGAAGTGGAACGAAAATCATACAGCATTCTAAACATTTTTTTACAAATAACTGCAAAGTGAGGTGTGCGTAATTATTCAGCCTCCTTTGGTCTGAGTGCAGTCAGTTACCCACAGACATTGCCTGATGAGTGCTAATGACTAAATATAGTGCACTTTTGTGTAATCTAATGTCAGTACAAATACAGCTGCTCTGTGAGGGCCTCAGAGGTTGTCTAAGAGAATATTGGGAGCAACAACACCGTGAAGTCCAAAGAACACACAAGACAGGTCAGGGATCAAGTTATTGAGAAATTTAAAGCAGGCTTAGGCTACAAAAAGATTTCCAAAGCCTTGAACATCCTTCGGAGCACTGTTCAAGCGATCATTCCGAAATGGAAGGAGTATGGCACAACTGTAAACCTACCAAGACAAGGACGTCCACCTAAACTCACAGGCCGAACAAGGAGAGCGCTGATCAGAAATGCAGTCAAGAGGCCCATGGTGACTCTGGACGAGCTGCAGAGATCTACAGCTCAGGTAGGGGAATCTGTCCATACGATAAATATTAGTTGTGCACTGCACAAAGTTGGCCTTTATGGAAGAGTGGCAAGAATAAAGCCATTGTTAAGAGAAAGCATAAGAAGTCCTGTTTGCAATTTGTCACAAGCCATGTGGGGGACACAGCAAACATGTGGAAGAAGGTGCTCTGGTCAGATGAGACCAAAATAGAACTTTTTGGCCAAAATGCAAAACGCTATGTGTGGCATAAAACTAACACTTCACATCACTCTGAACACACCATCCCCACTGTCAAATATGGTGGTGGCATGCTCTGTGGGTACTTCTCTTCAGCAGGGACAGGGAAGCTGGTCAGAGTTGATGGGAAGATGGATGGAGCCAAATACAGGGCAAACTTGGAAGAAAACCTCTTGGAGTCTGAAAAAGACTTGAGACTGGGGCGGAGGTTCACCTTCCAGCAGGACAACGACCCTAAACATAAAACCAGGGCAACAATGGAATGGTTTAAAACAAAACCTATCCATGTGTTAGAATGCCCCAGTCAAAGTCCAGATCTAAATCCAATCGAGAATCTGTGGCAATATCTGAAAACTGCTGTTCACAAACGCTGTCCATCTAATCTGACTGAGCTGGAGCGGTTTTGTAAAGAAGAATGGGTAAGGATTTCAGTCTCTAGCTGTGCAAAGCTGGTAGAGACATACCCTAAAAGACTGGCAGCTGTAATTGCAGCAAAAGGTGGTTCTACAAAGCATTGACTCAAGGGGCTGAATAATTACGCACACCCCACTTTGCAGTTATTTTTTTTCTTTTAAATGTTTGGAATCGTGTATGATTTTCGTTCCACTTCTCATGTGTACACAACTTTGTATTGGTCTTTCACGTGGAATTCCAATAAAATTGATTCATTTTTGTGGCAGTAATATGACAAAATGTGGAAAACTTAAGGAGACTGAATACTTTTGCAAACCACTGTATACTAATCCCGATTTAAGATAGACCATCAATATTTTATTTTTAGCATATTAGATGTTAGATTCAATATAAATATCAAATCTAGGGATGGTCAATGAGATGCAAATAATTTGATAATTTAAAAGTTGATGCAGTATTATACAAATTCTGTATGCAAATTTACGCAGCTTGAAAGGGACCGTTCTAATCATACCAGGGTAGAATTCCATCGGCTCATTTTTAAACTGTATACATTTGCATAATCCTGCATCAACTTATTTGCATCTCTTTGACCACTCTTAATCAAATGTACCAAAAATATATATACTCAAACTATGACATTAACAATCAATATTAGGATCAAAATATTAATCAGATATGCTGGTTCTTTGCCTATTTGATGTCTACAGGGGGGCACAGGCAGGATTGTTGTATGAGCATAGGACATTACAAATCTTGCAGCTGCAGTGGTATGTTATGCTGAGCATACACAGGTCCACCCGGCGGCTCGATTAGCCGCTGGATCGACTCCCGCTGCATCCCCGCTCGTCCCCACCGCCGTCCGGATCGATTCCCGCTCGTCCCTGCGGGCGCTTCCTTATCTTCTGCTCAACTCCCCGCTATTGTCTGCCCGCAGGGATCGAGAGAGGAATCGATCCGGCGGGTCATCGGACCTGTCGGAAATTATCAGCTGGGAGCGTCAGCGGCTCGATACACGGTACAGAAACATACTGTGTATCCCCAGCATTAGACAACATTTATGCTTAAAGAGAACCTATACTTAAAAATTTTTTTTTAAAAAGCCCTCTGGGGGATACTTACCTCGGGAGGGGGAAGCCTCAGGGTCCCAATGCGGCTTCCTGTCCCCTGTAGCTGCTGGGAATCCAGCGTTTGCTCCCCTGAAACCTCCCTCGACAAGCTAGACAATCAAATATTTACCTCTCTGCGATCCTGCGCAGGCACAGTAGTGGCTCTTCATTCGGATAAGCCGTAAATAGCTGGATCCAATCGTATCCGCTCTACTGCGCAGGCGCAAAGGACTTGCATCTGCGTAGTAGAGTAAATCCGACGGGGTTCGACTATTTCCGCTTTAACCCGAACGGAGAGCTGCTAGTGCGCCTGCAGTGCAGTGATGGTTTGCCGGGACACTGGAGGACAGGGGAAGCCTCGATAGGATTCAGAGGCTTCCCCCTCCCAAGATAAGTATCCCCAGAGGGTTTTTTACATTACAGATTTTCTTTAAAGTAAACCTGTAATAATAAAAAAGAGCCCCTAGGTTGTACTTACCTCCGGTGGGGGAATCCTCTGGATCCTAATGAGGCTTCCCCATCTCCCTCCAACAGCCCGATCTAGCGCTGCCAGCCCAGAGGAGAAGCTGGCCACAATATTTGCAACTGTGCTCCTGTGCAGGTGCGGCTCTGGCGGAAATAACTACGCTCAAACGGGTCTGCTCTACTTAGCAGGCGCAGACAACTCGCGCATGCGCAGTAAAGCGGACCCGGGCTTGGCTATATCAGCTGATCGCACAGGTCAACAAACGCTGACAAGGAGATTTTCAAGTGTCCCACCCTGGATCCCCTCTGCTGCAGGAGAGGAGGAAGCCTCTTAAAGGGAAACTGAAGAGAGAGGTATATGGAGGCTGCCATGTTTATTTCCTTTTAAGCAATACCAGTTGCCTGGCAGCCCTGCTGATCCTCTGCCTCTAATACTATTAGCCATAGCCCCTGAACAAGCATGCAGCAGATCAGGTGTTTCAGACTTTAAAGACAGATCTGACAAGACTAGCTGCATGCTTGTTTCTGGTGTTATTCGGATACTACTGCAGAGAAATAGACAAACAGGGCTGCCAGGCAACTGGTATTGATTAATAGGAAATAAATATGGCAGCCTCCGTATACCTCTTACTTCAGTTCCCCTTTAAGGATCCAGAGGCTTCCTCCTCTCAAGGTAAGTACCCCCTGGGAATCTTTTTTTCCGTAACCTGTTTACTTTAAATCTTGTGTAGCTCTTCTTGTACAAAGTGGTAGAGCAGGTAAAAAATGAATATCTGGGAGATATCTACCACAAATTGTATAATGTATGCCTAGCAGAACCTTCATTCACTGATGCCCAGTCTTTTATTGAATTGAAAAGTCAAGTCCAGCATTATAGGGAAGTATGGAGGCACTAGTTGCAATGTAGTACTTCATTAATGCCTACAGTGCCAGATGAAGGTGCATGGGCCACAGATCAGTAAAAGCACGAACTGTGATTGCTATTTCCACGTTAAAGAGACTCCGTAACAAAAATTACATCCTGTTTTTTATCATCCTACAAGTTCCAAAAGCAATTCTAATGTGTTCTGGCTAACTGCAGTACTTTATACTATCATTGTCCCTGTAATAAATCAATGTATCTTTCCCCTGTCAGACTTGTCAGCCTGTGTCTGGAAGGCTGCCAAGTTCTTCAGTGTTGTGGTTCTGCTATGAACTCACCTTTCCAGGCCCCTCTCTGCACACTGCCTGTGTATTATTTAGGATTAGAGCAGCTTCTCTCTTATCTTTTACAAGCTGGATAAATCGTCCTCTGAGCTGACTGGGCTTTCACATACTGAGGAATTACAAACAAGGGCAAAGTTGTTTGCAGGAAGAAAAGAGCAGCCTGAAACTTCAGTGCATGGGGGAAAGAAACACACAAATGATCTCTTGAGATTCAAAAGGAATGCTGTATACAGCCTGCTTGTGTATGGATGTATTTTCTATGTGTGGACATACTGTACATCAACCTACTTCCTGTTTTGGTGGCCATTTTGTTTGTTTACAAAGAAACTTTTTAAAACTGTTTTTAACCACTTTTAATGCGGCGAGGAGCGGCGAAATTGTGTCAGAGGGTAATAGGAGATGTCCCCTAACGCACTAGTATGTTTACTTTTGAGCGATTTTAACAATACAGATTATCTTTAAAATAAAAGCTTGGAGGGTGAAACCTGGGCTCTTCTACAACGGCCCCTTAGTTTTTTTTTTTGTGTGTCTTCAAATTGGCCTGAAAATAGATTTTAAAAAAACTCCCATCTACATATTTCTCACATTTGGCAGTGTTTTTTTTTTAATTTTGTTTATTTTTAGTGTGAATTGTGGCTGTCACATTAGGGGAGGTTTTCCTACCTTACATTATGAAGCCTTCAAATCACCATAATCAGATTTGTATCCATGGAACTATGAGGGTAATGAGTGCTTGACTGGGACATTAGGAGATAAATAGACAAGAGACAGCCAGAGATAACAATCACTACATCTATCTTCATGAAAGTGGGTGGAGCTGACACGCTCAGAGTGATGAAATGTCATTAATCAGGATACTTTGATAGGTGCATTACTGTGTTTATCTAATACTTAGATGCTTTTTAGCAAGTATTGTACATGTTAATACTATTCATTTTTCATGTACTCAGTGGCAGGTGACAACTTCCCTTGCTTCTAAGCTGGGACCTCCACTGTAACTACTTTTAAAGCATGTCAACACGTTATAAGTCATCACATTACCTCTAACATGCCAGTGGCTTAGGAAGTGTTGAAATGTCACTATATAAACACTTTCTACTTCATTACACACAAAACATCTAGAACCTCTGTAAGAACTTATGTGTTGAGATAGGACCTTGGCTGCTTTGTATAGAGTACAGGAATGGGTAATTTCAACATTTATGGATGACAAGAAACATTGGTAAATGCAGTGAGTTTCCATTGTCCTTGTGTGGATTTCCTGGATGATTACAGGTAATATGAATTTCAGAAAACTGCTTAAAATGACTGGATAGATTTAAAATGTTGGGTTAATGAGATTTGAGCAGGGGCGTAGCAATAGGGGGTGCAGAGGTAGCGACCGCATCGGGGCCCTTGGGCCAGAGGGGCCCCATAGGGCCCTCCCTCAACTGCAGTATTAGCTCTCTATTGGTCCTGTGCTCATAATTATCACTTCTATAGATACTTTGAATGGTGGTAATCATAAACAAACTGCTCCCCACCCCTTTCTTGCACCTCTAACACTGTAGTTGCCATTGGCAGATTTTGGTGCTCCGTATCAATTGCTATGTATAGAGTGCTAGGGGGGGCCCCATGTAAAACTTGCATCGGGGCCCACAGCTCCTTAGCTACGCCACTGGATTTGAGTAATTCAAATCAAAACTTTGAACCACCAACCACTGTGGGGTGCATTAAATATAATTGACCAGGTAAGATTTGTTTCTGAAAACAAGATTTCTATTTGATCTCTGTGAATGCTTGACTGTAGTGGTTACTTTATTGCAGACCACATTGATTGTCCTATAGGCAGTGAGCTGCATTGCAGCCCCAAAGATACAGTAAGTGCTAGCACAGGACCTCACAGGAACCCTAACAGCCATCAGCAGGTTTTTGTCCTCATAGCTTGGGGAATGTATTTAAAGAATATTAATATATTATGTAGCAGCAAGAAGGTGTTAAAGAAAAAACTCCAAGACGCATTAAGTGAGACTCCCTTAGGGTGCGTACACACGCACAAGTACTGTCGCTCGCAGGGATCGTGTCACAATTGCTTGCGGCGACAGTTCAGTGACAAATGGGATATGTGCGGGTTCCAGACAGTTTTTTATACTTTCTGGTTGAACTTGATGTATGTCTTTTTTTCAATCAAATTATGTTGCTATTTTAATTCTGAGCAGACACCTCACTAGCTAACCTAATCATTCAATAAAGCTCATTATAATAATTTTCAGCACTATATGTTGTGTGGTGCGGTTTCTATGAGGATCTTGCTTTGTTTTGGGCTCACCTCACTAGCTACACAAAAGTCTGGAGCTATGTGACCGAGGCGACCTCCGTGGGCGCCATCTTGGCCATCTGTCTAGCTGTGTTCTGATGCCGTGGAGAGGGGAGAAGGGTGGAATGGGCAGGGTGAATAGCAGAACAATGTCCTCGGCCTATGTTCTACCATGATTATCCACCAGGCTGATTGCTTGCAAATGTAACAAGGGGGATTAGGGGCCACTATGCACACTTTAGCTTGTCAGCAGAGATGGCCCCCAACTTGCCTCTTCTGCCAAGAACCATTTGGCACTTGAACAAGGCTTTAGGTTTGAGTTGTGATAAGAAAAGATTTCCCCTAACATGCACACTGACAATTATATTGTGAAAAAATTCAATGCAATCAGAATTAGCAGATGCTGATTAATTAAAGGACCACTGTCGCGAAAATCCTAAAACTTAAAATATATGTCAACACATACAAATAAGAAGTACGTTTCTTCAAAAGCAAAATGAGCCATAAATTACTTTTCTTCTATGTTGCGGTCACTTCCAGTAAGTAGTAGAAATCTGACATGACCGACAGGTTTTGGGCTAGTCCATCTCTCCATAGGGGATTCTTAGCATGGACTTTAGTCTTTATAAAGACATTTGTAAGATTCGCCCTTTCCTGACCTCTGCCACCACCAAACTCCTCATCCATGCCCTCATAATTTCCCGCCTTGACTACTGCAATGCCCTTCTGTCTGGTCTCCATATGACCTGAATAGCCCCACTGCAGTCCATCATGAATGCGGCAGCCAGAATTATCCACTCCTCCCATCGCTCCACCACGGTGGCTCCCCTTTGTGAATCCCTCCCTCCACTGGCTTCCTATCCAGTCCAGAATCAGATTCAAGATACTGTGTCTGACCTACAAATCTGTCCACAAAACCTGTCCAACCTACATTTCTGATCTTACTCAGAGGTACACACTTAGCCGCTCACTCCGCTCTTCCAATGAACTTCGCCTGACGGCCCCCCCGCATCACCCAGTCCCATGCACACCTCCAGGACTTCTCAGGAGCTGCTCCAACACTATGAAACTCCCTACCTCCACCCATTAGGGCAGCCCCCTCCTTCAACATCTTCAAGAAGGCTCTCAAAACTCACCTTTTCACTCTGGCCTACTACCCCTCACAAGTGCTCTAAACCCACAGCTGAACTCTAGGTCCCCTACCTTTCGTGTCCCTACCTCTTCCTTTTAGATTATAAGCCTTTTGGCAGGGTCCTCCTCCTTTTGTGTCCTACCTGATCATGCACCTCCATTACTGTGAACCCAGGGCCGGATTTAGGCCTAGGGCACCTAGGCCATGGCCTAGGGCACCACAGGAATAAGGGCACCAATGCAGCAGGCTAAACTGGTGCAGCATTTGCATGCTCGCAAATGCTGCACTACAGGGAGATCAGACCAGTGCTGCCTGCTGCCAGCCACCTGTGCAGTGGCCACCTTGCTCTCTGTGCACGTTGGCGTTGTGGTGGGCAGCTACGGACTTGGGCAGCATTGGAGACGGAGTGAAAGAGAAAGCTTCTGCACTGGAGACGAGTGGAGAAATGAGTGACACAGATGGCTGTTGCAAAGTGAAGGCGAGCTGGCTACCTATATTGAAAGGTGGGGGGTGGGAAAAGGAGGGATATAGGCCTCTTGCACACTGCAAGCGATTCAGATTCCGCTTTTTAATCAGTTTTTACTTCAGTTTCAGATTCAGATTTGCAGTTTTCTCCCTGCACACTGCAAATCGGAATCTAAATCGGATGTAAAAACAGATTAAAAAGCGGAATCTGAATCGGAATCGCGTGCAGTGTGCAAGAGGCTTAAGGGAGTCATCTGGCTACCTATACTGTAAGGAAAGTGGGGAGGAGTCATCTGGCTACCTATACTTGGGGGGTCTTCAGGCTACCTATACTAGAGGGAAGAGGGGAGGGGGTCATCTCGCTACCTATACTGAAGGGGGGCAGCTGGCGACAGTGGCCTAGGGCAGTAAAGAGTACAAATCCGGCACTGTGTGAACACATGCTATGCATTTGAGTGAACCTAACTTGTCTAATCTCCATGCTCCATCCAGTGACTGACTAAGCATTACCTTGTACTCCTATTGTGCTGCGTGATCTGGTTTTTCTTGTATTCCTGTATTGTCATATTGCTGGATGTCACCCCTAAATATTGTCTGAAACTTAAACTAATGTCCAGCGCTGCTAATATGTTGGCACTTTATAAATACAATAAATAAAATAATAAAGACGCTCCCTGAAAAAGCTACAATGTTGCTGGACAGCCTCCATGCTCACCGTACACTTTTTTTGGCAGTTGGACGGAGCAACTGCCATTCACAAAGTGCTTTTGAAAATAAAACCCTGAGAACCCCCCATGAGGAGATGGGCTAGTCCAAAACCTGTCAGTTCTGTCAGATTTCTACTACTTACTGTAAGTAACTGACAGCAAAATAAGTAATTTATGGCTCATTTTATCAAAAGTGAAAAGAAGAGACGGCACACCACTGGCTGCAATCAAAGTGCTGTGTATTAGCGAACAAGTCACACTACATGTTACGGAGGAACCACCTCCTTCATCAGGTGTCAAAAAACACTTGTTCGCTAATACACAGCACTTTGATTGCAGCCAGTGGTGTGCCGTCTTTTCTTTTCACTTTTGATGCGATGCAAGCTTTATGAGCAATCCAGCTGAGACAAGGCACCGGCAGAGTGTTTCAGGTAGCTTGTTACCTGACTAGCTGCTGACCAAGCATTTTGGTGAATTTCCATATGGCTCATTTTACTCTGGAAGAAACTTGTTTTTTATTTGGATATGTTTACATACATTTTAAATGTTAAGATTTTTGCGTCAGTGGTCCTTTACAATGGTGACTAATGCTGAAGCCTGTTAAATAACCGTCAGCTAGAAGTCTCAAGTGGCTCAATTTATATTGCTCCTTGGGTTAGTAGAGAATGAGAATGTCTGCTGATCACTGATCAAAGCTAACCTGAGTTAAGGCAAAGCTACCTAATGCTGGGCATACACGGATTAGATTATGCGTCGGATCAAGCCGCTGGCTTGATCCCGGCGCATCTCCGCTCGTCCACGACTCACCAGATGGTGCGGCCTGATCGGGCCCGTCTGCGCCTTAGGGGTATAGGCCACCCCTCAGCCTCTCCTGGCAAACCTCCTCCGCAGCGTCCCTCAGAAGAGCAATGGATATAGCCAGGAGAGCGAGATGCACAACTCTACGTCACCAGCGCGAGGCATCTACAGCAGCAGCGGGACCGGACACAGGCCTCCGCGGACACAGCACGCTCGAGCGATTGCCAGCCGGAGGAGTCTTCGCTCTGCACAGCTGAGGAGGAAGAGAGTCCGCTCTCTGGAGGCATCACTGGAGGCATCACACGCAGACGGGCCCGATCAGGCCGCACCATCTGGTGAGTCGTTTTGCTTTGGGGGGGAGTGGCATCAGCACACTACTCGCCCTCTCCTATGAACTGTATATTCATCATTGTGATGTTTTATTAAGGCTTGTTGCCTGAGAGACTGGACTGTTCGCTGTTTCCTAACTTTTATCTATACTTTGAACTGCTTAATAGGCAAGCGCTCCGCCTAAACTTTGCTGGTGTTAATCCAGTCTCCATTTGCCCTTTTTGGCTCATGTACTGTTGTATATAAACGTTCTTATATTGTATTTTCCTAAACATTTGTGAGCGCTTTCATACGTTCTTTTTATCTTTTACATTTAGAAACCTACAGGGACTGTTTCTGGCCACATACATGATGGAAAAGTTGTTTCAAGGGGTTGAGCACCTGGACTGTGGCATACAGGAGGGGGATCCTTGCCAAAAGTCCCACCAAAAATTACCTAGTTGACGCAGTCATGTTTTAACTTCCTTAGCGGTAACCCCGAGTCAGGCTCGCGACGGAAATCCACAGCTCAGAGTGGTAACCCCAAAATGGATCCATGGGAGATGTATAATGTGCAAAGCTGCCGCAGATCTATCTAGCGGTATGATTTTTAGAGTCTAAAAGCTTATTAAAAAATTGCACCGCTTTTAGACAATAAAATCTGGAAGTAATCATACCACCAGGGAGGATAATCCCTAAAGGGCAGAAATCACAGTACATTCTTACATTTGAGGAATAAAGGGCTGCTTTAACCACTTGAGGACCACAGTCTTTCTACCCCTTAAAGACCAGAGCCTTTTTCTCCATTCAGACCACTGCAGCTTTCACGGTTTATTGCTCGGTCATACAACCTGCCACCTAAATGAATTTTACCTCCTTTTCTTCTCACTAATACAGCTTTCTTTTGGTGCTATTTGATTGCTGCTGCGAGTTTTAGTTTTTATTATATTCATCAAAAAAGACATGAATTTTGTCAAAAAAATGACTTTTTTAACTTTCTGTGCTGACATTTTTCAAATAAAGTAAAATTTCCTATACATTTGAGCGCGAAAGTTATTCTGCTACATGTCTTTGATAAAAAATAAACCATTCAGTGTATATTTATTGGATTGGGTAAAAGTTATAGCGTTTACAAACTATGGTGCCAAAAGTGAATTTTCCCATTTTCAAGCATCTCTGACTTTTCTGCCCACTTGTCATGCTTCATGAGGTGCTAAAATCCCAGGATAGTATAAATACCCCCCAAATGACCCCATTTTGGAAAGAAGACATCCCAAAGTATTCACTGAAAGGCATGGTGAGTTCATAGAAGATTTTATTTTTTGTCACAAGTTAGCGGAAAATGACACTTTGTGACAAAAAAAAAAAAAAAAGTTTCCATTTCTTCTAACTTGCGACAAAAAAAAATGAAATCTGCCACGGACTCACTGTGCTCCTCTCTGAATACCTTGAAGGGTCTACTTTCCAAAATGGGGTCATTTGTGGGGTGTGTTTACTGTCCTGGCATTTTGGGGGGTGCTAAATTGTAAGCACCCCTGTAAAGCCTAAAGGTGCTCATTGGACTTTGGGCCCCTTAGCGCAGTTAGGCTGCAAAAAAGTGCCACACATGTGGTATTGCCGTACTCAGGAGAAGTAGTGTAATGTGTTTTGGGGTGTATTTTTACACATACCCATGCTGGGTGGGAGAAATATCTCTGTAAATGACAATTTTTTTTATTTTTTTTTACACACAATTGTCCATTTACAGAGATATTTCTCCCACTCAGCATGGGTATGTGTAAAAATACACCCCAAAACACATTGTACTACTTCTCCTGAGTACGGCGATACCACATGTGTGGCACTTTTTTGCACCCTAACTGCGCTAAGGGGCCCAAAGTCCAATGAGTACCTTTAGGATTTCACAGGTCATTTTGAGACATTTGTTTTTAAGACTACTCCTCACAGTTTAGGGCCCCTAAAATGCCAGGGCAGTATAGGAACCCCACAAATGACCCCATTTTAGAAAGAAGACACCTCAAGGTATTCCGTTAGGAGTATGGTGAGTTCATAGAAGATTTAATTTTTTGTCACAAGTTAGTGGAAATTGATTTTAAGTGATTTTTTTCACAAAGTGTCATTTTCCGCTAACTTGTGACAAAAAATAAAATCTTCTATGAACTTACCATACTCCTAACGGAATACCTTGGGGTGTCTTCTTTCTAAAATGGGGTCATTTGTGGGGTTCCTATACTGCCCTGGCATTTTAGGGGCCCTAAAACTGTGAGGAGTAGTCTTAAAAACAAATGTCTCAAAATGACCCTTGAAATCCTAAAGGTACTCATTGGACTTTGGGCCCCTTAGCGCACTTAGGGTGCAAAAAAGTGCCACACATGTGGTACCACCGCACTCAGGAGAAGTAGTATAATGTGTTTTGGGGTCTATTTTTACATATACCCATGCTAGGTGGGAGAAATATCTCTGTAAATGACAATTGTTTGTTTTGTTTTACACACAATTGTCCATTTACAGAGAGATTTCTCCCACCCAGCATGGGTATGTGTAAAAATACACCCTAAAACACATTATACTACTTCTCCCGAGTACGGCGATACCACATGTGTGGCACTTTTTTGCACCCTAACTGCGCTAAGGGGCCCAAAGTCCAATGAGTACCTTTAGGATTTCACAGGTCATTTTTGTTTCAAGACTACTCCTCACGGTTTTGGGCCCCTAAAGTGCCAGTATAGGAACCCCACTAATGACCCCATTTTAGAAAGAAGACACCCCAAGGTATTCCGTTAGGAGTATGGTGAGTTCATAGAAGATTTTATTTTTTGCCACAAGTTAGCGGAAATTGATTTGAATTGTTTTTCTTCACAATGTGTCATATTCCGCTAACTTGTGACAAAAAATAAAACCTTCTATGAACTCACCATACTCCTAATGGAATACCTTTGGGTGTCTTCTTTCTAGAATGGGGTCATTTGTGGGGTTCCTATACTGCCCTGGCATTTTAGGGGCCCTAAACCGTGAGGAGTAGTCTTGAAACCAAATGTCGCAAAATGACCTGTGAAATCCTAAAGGTACTCATTGGACTTTGGGCCCCTTAGCGCACTTAGGGTGTAAAAAAGTGCCACACATGTGGTACCGCCGTACTCAGGAGAAGTAGTATAATGTGTTTTGTGGTGTATTTTTACACATACCCATGCTGGGTGGTAGAAATATCTCTGTACATGACAATTGTTTGATTTTTTTTTTACACACAATTGTCCATTTACAGAGAGATTTCTCCCACCCAGCATGGGAATGTGTAAAAATACACCCCAAAACACATTATACTACTTCTCCTGAGTACGGCGATACCACATGGGTGACACTTTTTTTTGCAGCCTAGGTGTGCTAAGGGGCCCAACGTCCTATTCACAGGTCATTTTGAGGCATTTGTTTTCTAGACTACTCCTCACGGTTTAGGGCCCCTAAAATGCCAGGGCAGTTTAGGAACCCCACAAGTGACCCCATTTTAGAAAGAAGACACCCCAAGGTATTCCATTAGGTGTATGGCGAGTTCATAGAACATTTTATTTTTTGTCACAAGTTAGTGAAAAATGACACTTTGTGAAAAAAAAACCAATAAAAATCAATTTCCGCTAACTTTTGACAAAAAATAAAATCTTCTATGAACTCGTCATACACCTAACAGAATACCTTGGGGTGTCTTTTTTCTAAAATGGGGTCACTTGTGGGGTTCCTATACCGCCCTGGCATTTTACGGGCCCTAAACCGTGAGTAGTCTGGAAACCAAATGTCTCAAAATGACTGTTCAGGGGGATAAGCATCTGCAAATTTTGATGACAGGTGGTCTATGAGGGGCCGAATTTTGTGGAACCGGTCATAAGCAGGGTGGCCTTTTAGATGACAGGTTGTATTGGGCCTGATCTGATGGATAGGAGTGCTAGGGGGGTGACAGGAGGTGATTGATGGGTGTCTCAGGGGGTGATTAGAGGGGAAAATAGATGCACTCAATGCACTGGGGAGGTGAACGGAACGGGGTCTGAGGGGGATCTGAGGGTTTGGCCGAGTGATCAGGAGCCCACACTGGGCAAATTAGGGCCTGATCTGATGGGTAGGTGTGCTAGGGGGTGACAGGTGGTGACAGGAGGTGATGGGTGTCTCAAGGTGTGATTAGTGGGGGGAATAGATGCAAGTAATGCACTGGCAAGGTGATCAGGGCTGGGGTCTGAGGGTGTGGGCGGGTGATTGGGTGCCCTAGGGGCAGATAGGGGTCTAATCTGATGGGTAGCAGTGACAGGGGGTGATTGATGGGTAATTAGTGGGTGTTTAGAGGAGAGAACAGATGCAATGCACTTGGGAGGTGATCTGACTGCGGGTCTGCAGGCGATCGATGGTGTGGGTGGGTGATCAGATTGCCCGCAAGGGGCAGGTTAGGGACTGATTGATGGGTGGCAGTGACAGGGGGTGATTGATGGGTGGCAGTGACAGGGGCTGATTGATGGGTGGCAGTGACAAGGGGTGATTGATGGGTGATAGGTGATTGGCAGGTGATTGACAGGTGATCAGTGGGTTATTACAGGGAAGAACAGATGTAATTAATGCACTGGCGAATTGATAAGGGGGGGGGGGGGGTCTGAGGGCAATCTGAGCGTGTGGGCGGGTGATTGGGTGCCCGCAAGGGGCAGATTAGGGTCTGATCTGATAGGTAACAGTGACAGGTGGTGTTAGGGGGTGATTGATGGGTAATTAGTGGGTGTTTAGAGGAGAGAATAGATGTAAACAATGGATTTGGGAGGTGATCTGATGTCGGATCTGCGGGCGATCTATTGGTGTGGATGGGTGATCAGATTGCCCGCAAGGGGCAGGTTAGGGGCTGATTGATGGGTGGCAGTGACAGGGGGTGACAGGGGGTGATTGATGGGTGATAGGTGATTGGCAGGTGATTGACAGGTGATCAGTGGGTTATTACAGGGAAGAACAGATGTAATTAATGCACTGGTGAATTGATAAGGGGGGGTCAGAGGACAATCTGAGCGTGTGGGCGGGTGATTGGGTGCCCGCAAGGGGCAGATTAGGGTCTGATCTGATAGGTAAAAGTGACAGGTGGTGATAGGGGGTGATTTATGGGTGATTGATGGGTAATTAGTGGGTGTTTAGAGGAGAGAATAGATGTAAACAATGGATTTGGGAGGTGATCTGATGTCGGATCTGCGGGCGATCTATTGGTGTGGGTGGGTGATCAGATTGCCCGCAAGGGGCAGGTTAGGGGCCGATTTGTTGGGTGGCAGTGACAGGGGGTGATTGATGGGTGATTGACAGGTGATCAGGGGGGATAGATGCATACAGTACACTGGGGGGGGGGGGTCTGGGGAGAATCTGAGGGGTGGGGGGTGATCAGAAGGGGGCAGGGGGGGGGGATAAAAAAATAGCGTTGACAGATAGTGACAGGGAGTGATTGATGGGTTATTAGGGAGGTGATTGGGTGCAAACAGTGGTCTGGGGGCTGGGCAGGGGAGGGTCTGAGGGGTGCTGTGGGCAATCAGGGGGCGGGGGGGGGGGGGGGCAGATCAGTGTGTTTGGGTGCAGACTAGGGTGGCTGCAGCCTGCCCTGGTGGTCCCTCGGACACTGGGACCACCAGGGCAGGAGGCAGCTTGTATAATACACTTTGTATACATTACAAAGTGTATTATACACTTTGTAGCGGCGATCGCGGGGTTAACATCCCGCCGGCGCTTCCGTATGGCCGGCGGGATGTTGCGGCGGGTGGGCGGAGCCAGTTGCTGGGGGAAGCGCGCGTCATCAATGACGCGATCGCTCCCCCGGCATACGAAAAGGACGCAACGCCCTTGGGCGTATTGCGGTCCTTTAGGGATTCACTTTGCCGCCTCATCGGCTGTGGGAGGTCGGTAAGTGGTTAAAATGTCTGGAGTGTGTACGTGTGGTGGGTAGTATAAGGGTTATGTCCGCTTCATGCTGACAGACCAAAATCTGCATTTAACGCACCGCAAAGCGTTGTTAATAGTTGCCAATCTCAGGACTTAAATGTTAGTCCTCCCGGCGGCAATTTTTGTGTAGTGGTCGCTGTGCTAATGTGTGCATGTTGGCGAGAGTGCAAGTGATGGCGGTTTTCCAGCCCCTGTGGTCGGCCTGAGGTAGTTCAATGACAGTAAAGTGACCAGAAAAACAGGTTCTGCAGTGTGGGCCCAATGTTGGCCTAGCAGGCTTTATGAAATGATCGCCTGAGGTGACCATAAAAAAAGGTTTTGCCAAAACTTATCCAGCCGATCGAAATTTGATCTGTCCACAATGAAGCAAAGACCTTATCATCTTGGGTGTGCCCCCAACAAACTCAAATCGGTCATTGCTTCATTGTGATATGCAAGCCCCTTCACCACGACAAGGTAACGATCATGAAGAGGAAATGACATGTACATGCCTTTTTTTGGTTGTTGCAGCCACTATGTAGCACCAGAGGCCAGGGCCGGGACAAGGTCCCCCACCAACAGAGGTTGAGCTTCTCTAGTGCGTCCCCCAATTCTAATTTTTCTGAGCCACAGCTGGACAATATGCATGATTCCGCTTAGCAGCATGAAGAACCACATCTAACAGTGCCTACTCACTGTTTTAAATGGTTGCATGAGCCAGTCGAGTCCTGACACCTGAAGCAGAGCACCTGGTGATGAGCGGGACATTCAGGAGAAGTGAGCGGGCCGCGGGACTCACGCAGGCAGAGACATCAGTAGCATCATTAAGCATAGGCGCATGAACAATTATGCCCATGCATATATACTGTATGTGTTCATATGAAGATAAGGATGCTTAATGACATCTGCAAATTTTATTCAAAAGGCACTATACAGCCACATGATTGAAAGGTAATTATTACACAGTTACCAGACCAGGTCTAATAAGCCAGGGGTCCAAGAGCACATACATTATATACATGGCCAAACACACTCAGCAATATAAACATTAATTGTGGACATGGACATATTACTCCAGACAACCCCCCTCAGCACACTTACTCTTCCTGGATGCTGCTGCAGATTACAGAGAAGGCTAGCAGCACACAGATCCAGCTGACAGAGGCACAGACAACAGCTCACAGGCTACATTTTGACATGCAGAAAACCCACGGGAGGAGGGGGCGGGTCACATGACTTGTGTGATAGCAAGGGCAGCCTCCTAAAAACTGTCCTCAGTGCAGGGGGCGCTGTGGTCTTCTCTGATATGCTTGAATGTACTGCCGGTCTACAAAAAGATGGCTGCCACTAATAGCAGGCCAGGCAGCTTGTCCTCTAGTGGCAAAGTGAGTCCCGAGCTGCAAAGCATAGAGAAAAGCTGGTGTTGTGTCTGATCGTGCCCATTGCGCAGATGACAGGCGAAAACAGCTATGGGCAAACGGGGGGAACACAGCGCTCATCCTTAACTCCGACCCGAGGCTGGAGCCTCCCCTGCCTCTGTGTCGTCCCGGGCCCTGTCAGAGGCCAGAAACATTGGGTATGTACAGTCAGTCTCATGCCAGAAAAATTAGGTTTTGTAGCGGCCGATGCTATAGCAGCAGCCTTAAAAATTCAGGATTAACTTGGACCTTTGGTGGTGGCGGAGAAGTCATGGGGTGTGCAAAGAGGATATACAGCTGTGTGGAGACCGGCAGGCAGTAACTCTCCGGGTTCCATGCCTCATTCATTTTCATAAAGGTCAGGTAGTTAACCCTTTTTGACCTAGGCGACTTCTCTTCTCAGTGACAATCCTTCCTGCTGCGCTGAAGGTCCTTTCGGGAGGCTTGAGGTGGGGCAAGACAGAAGTTTGATGGCAAATTGTGAGAGCTCAGGCCACAAGTCAAGCCTGCACCCAGTAGTCCAGGGGTTCATCGCTCCTCGGAGTGTCGATATCCGCAGTTAAGGCCAGGTAGTCCGCTACCTGTCCGTCGAGGCATTCTCAAAGGGTGGATCCCGAAGGGCTGTGGCGATGAGACGGACTAAGAAAACTGCATGTCCGACATCTCCATCACATCGGAAGAGTGTCCTGTTCTTGCCGGGGCGGCCGTGGGGGGTGGAGGACGATTACTGGCACCTCTTTCCTGTCGTGCTGTGACATCACCCTTGAACATAGTGTACAGCATACTTTGCAGGCTGTTGTGCAACTGCTGCATTCTTTCTTTTTTGTGATTTGGTAATAGTTTTGCCACTTTGTGCTTATACAGAGAGTCTAGTAGCATTGACACCCAGTACAGGTTGTTCAACTTAAGCCTTTTTATACGGGGGCCCCTCAACAGGCAGGAAGGCATGAAAGACCCCATTTGCACAAGGATGGATACCAAGCTAGCCATCTCCCATTCCTCCCCCTCACTGATGTCATGGAAGGTCTCCTCCCCCCAGCCACATACACAACCATGGGTACCCGAAAAGGTGACCTGAAGCCCCCTGGGATGGCTGCTGTGGTTGTTCTTCCACCTCCTCCTCAAAGCCACCTTCCTCCTCTGACTCCTCCCTCTGCATTGCCGCAGGTAAAGCAGATGTCGACAACAAGTCTGGTTGTGGTGATGGTGCCCACAGCTTTTCCTCTTCCTGGTCATGCTACTCTACAGCCTGATCCACCACTCTTTGCAGGGCACTCTCCAGGAAGAAAGCATATGGGATCAGGTCACTGATGGTGCCCTAACTGCGACTCACCAGGTTTGTCACCTCCTCAAAATGACACATGAGCCTGCAGGCATTGCGCATGAGCGTACAGTAACGGCGCAAAAAAATCCCCAGCACCCCACGGCATGTCCTAG
Source organism: Hyperolius riggenbachi (assembly GCF_040937935.1). Classification (NCBI taxonomy): domain Eukaryota; kingdom Metazoa; phylum Chordata; class Amphibia; order Anura; family Hyperoliidae; genus Hyperolius; species Hyperolius riggenbachi. Next base: position 158,538,904 of record NC_090654.1, read on the forward strand.
GACTGTACTCGTACAGATACTTGTTGATGGTTTTTTCATATTGGAGCAGGCGGTCGAACATGAGGAGGGTTGAATTCCAGCAAGTCAGACTGTCGCAAATCAAGTGGCTCACTGGCAGGTTCTTTCACCGCTGAACATCTGCAAAGCGCGACTTAGACACAAAGTGTTGTATAATAAGATTCAACACATGTGCCATGCAGGGCACATGTGTTAACTTTCCCAAATGTAATGCCACCGACAGATTGCTTCCATTGTCACACACAACTTTGCCGATCTCCAGTTGGTGTGGGGTCAGCCACTGATCCACCTGTTCATTCAGAGCGTCCAGGAGTACTTGTCTGGTGTAACTCTCGGCTTGCAGGCAAATCAGGTCCAGGATAGTTTGACACTGTCGTACCTGTGATGTGGAATAGGCCCTGGGGGGTGCAGTTGTTGTACTATTAGAGAAAGCCACAGCAGCAGAAGAGGACTCAGCCGAGGAGGATAGCGAAGAGGATGGAGACTGAGTAGGAGGAGAAGAGGAGGTGGCAGCAGGCCTGCCTGCTAGTCGTAAGGCGTCACCAACTCTGCTGCAGAGCCACGCATTCCTTGCTTGGCAGGCGTCAACAAGTTTACCCGATGCACAGTGTACGTGATATACTTGCCCTGACCGTGCTTTGCAGACCAGGTATCAGTGGTCAGATGGACCCTTGCCCCAACACTGTGTGCCAGAGATGCCACGACTTGTCTTTCCACATGATGGTACCGGTTGGGGATTGCCTTGTTAGAGAAAACGTTTCTGCCCGGTACCTTCCACTGTGGTGTCCCAATCACAACACATTTTTAAAGGCCTCAGACTCTACCACCTTACAGTGGAGGAAATAATTATTTGACCCCTCACTGATTTTGTAAGTTTGTCCAATGACAAAGAAATGAAAAGTCTCAGAACAGTATCATTTTAATGGTAGGTTTATTTTAACAGTGGCAGATAGCACATCAAAAGGAAAATCGAAAAAATAACCTTAAATAAAATATAGCAACTGATTTGCATTTCATTGAGTGAAATACGTTTTTGAACCCCTACCAACCATTAAGAGTTCTGGCTCCCACAGAGTGGTTAGACACTTCTACTCAATTAGTCACCCTCATTAAGGACATCTGTCTTAACTAGTCACCTGTATAAAAGACACCTGTCCACAGAATCAATCAAGCAGACTCCAAACTCTCCAGCATGGGAAAGAACAAAGAGCTGTCCAAGGATGTCAGAGACAAAATTGTAGACCTGCACAAGGCTGGAATGGGCTACAAAACCATTAGCAAGAAGCTGGGACAGCAGGTGACAACTGTTGGTGCGAATGTTCGAAAATGAAAGGAGCACAAAATGACCATCAATCGACCTCTCTCTGGGGCTCCACGCAAGATCTCACCTCGTGGGGTGTCAATGGTTCTGAGAAAGGTGAAAAAGCATCCTAGAACAACACGGGAGGAGTTAGTGAATGACCTCAAATTAGCAGGGACCACAGTCACCAAGAAAACCATTGGAAACACATTACACCGCAATGGATTAACCACTTAAGCCCAACTGGACGAGATTTCTCGTCCAGTTGGGCTGCGCGCACTCCCGCGGGTCGCGCGCGTGCCCGCGGGCCCCCCCGTGCGCGCCCCCGCTGCTGGCCGCTAGCCCACCGATCAGTGAAAGGGATTATAAATCCCTTTCGCTGATCGGACCCCCCCGGAGAAAAGCCGACAGCGTCTCTTCAGAGCTCTGGTCTCCTTTCTTCTGCCTGGGAGCGAGATCGATCGCTCCCAGGACTTTTTGATTCTGGCCATCTTGTGGCCAAATAGCAAATTACACCTACAAAAAAAAAGTTTTAAGAATTAACCTATAAATATATAAAAAAAAAACCTGTTTACCTCGCACACCAAAAAATACCCACATACAAGTTTAAATAAAAAAAAAAAACATAAATAGTTACCTAAGGGTCTGAACTTTTTAAATATTCATGTCAAAGGAGTATATCAATATGATTTAATAAATTATGGGCTTCTAAACAGTGATGGACGCAAAACGGAAAAAATGCACCTTTATTTCCAAATAAAATATTGTCGCCATACATTGTGATAGGGACATAATTTTAACGGTGAAATACCCGGGGCATATGGGCAAATACAATACGTGAGTTTTAATTATGGAGGCATGTATTATTTTAAAACTATAATGGCTGAAAACTGAGAAATAATGAATTTTTTCCATTTTTTTCTTATTCTTCCTGTTAAAATGCATTTACAGTAAAGTGGCTCTTAGCAAAATATACCACCCACAGAAAGCCTAATTGGTGGCGGAAAAAACAAGATATAGATCAATTAATTGTGATGAGTAGTGATAAAGTTATTGGCAAATGAATGGGGGGTGAAAGTTGCTCGGATGTAAAAAAAATTTCAACCCTTCGGGCTTAAGTGGTTAAAATCCTGCAGGGCTCGCAAGGTACCCCTGCTCAAGAAGGCACATGTGCAGGCCCGTCTGAAGTTTGCCAATGAACACCTGAATGATTCTGTGAGTGACTGGGAGAAGGTGCTGTGGTCTGATGAGACCAAAATAGAGCTCTTTGGCATTAACTCAACTCGCTTTGTTTGGAGGAAGAAAAATGCTGCCGATGACCCCCAAAACACCGTCCCCACCGTCAAGCATGGGGGTGGAAACATTTTGCTTTGGGGGTGTTTTTCTGTTAAGGGCACAGGACAACTTAATCGCATTAACGGGAAAATGGACGGAGCCATGTATCGTGAAATCCTGAATGACAACCTCCTTCCCTCTGCCAGGAAACTGAAAATGGGTCGTGGATGGGTGTTCCAGCACGACAATGACCCAAAACATACAGCAAAGGCAACAAAGGAGTGGCTCAAGAAGAAGCACATTAAGGTCATGGAGTGGCCTAGTCAGTCTCCAGACCTTAATCCAATAGAAAACCTATGGAGGGAGCTCAAGCTCAGAGTTGCACAGAGACAGCCTCGAAACCTTAGGGATTTAGAGATGATCTGCAAAGAGGAGTGGACCAACATTCCTCCTAAAATGTGTGCAAACTTGGTCATCAATTACAAGAAACGTTTGACCTCTGTGCTTGCAAAAAAGGGTTTTTCCACTAAGTGTTAAGTCTTTTATTGTTAGAGGGTTCAAAAACTTATTTCACTCAATGAAATGCAAATCAGTTGCTATCTTTTATTTAAGGTTATTTTTTCGATTTTCCTTTTGATGTGCTATCTGCCACTGTTAAAATAAACCTACCATTGAAATGATACTGTTCTGAGACTTTTCATTTCTTTGTCATTGGACAAACTTACAAAATCAGTGAGGGGTCAAATAATTATTTCCTCCACTGTATATGGTAAATGTTGGCGGGCTAACAGTTCCAACAAGCCAGCTGTTAGATGCTGTGCAAGGGAGTGACTCTGAGACATTGGCTTCTTTCACTCCAAAACTTCCTTGACAGAAAGCTGACTGTGGGCAGATGAGCAGGAACTGCTTAATGTGAGAGGCGGCAGGAGTGGAGGATGGTTGAGAGGGGGCAAGGACAGCAGATATAGACGTGGCTGAAGATGCTGGACAAGGAGGAAGAGGGTGGTTTTGAGTTTGTGTGCTGCTTTTCCTGATGTGTTCATCCCATAGGTGTTTGTGATGTGAGATCATGTGCCTTCACAAAGCAGTTGTCCCTAGGTGGGACTTAGTTTCCTTTTGACAGAGGTTGCAAATGGCAATGCTGTTATCTGTGGCAGACACACACAAAAAATTCACACTGGTGAGCTTTGGAAAGACAGCATTCTGGTGGTGGCAACAGCAGGCGTGAAGGACATGTTGGCTGGCTGACCCAAGGTGCCGATACATGCTGTCTGACAGTGCCACTAGCTCCTTTTGACGAGCTCCCCCTGCTAATTACAACAACTTGTCTCCTCTTCCTTTCTGTCTCCCCATCTGAACTGTCCCCCTGTTTTTCATCTCTTCTTGCGGGCACCCACGTGACATCCATGGATACATCATCATCATCAACTGCTTCACTTGTATCAGACACCTCCAAAAAGGCATCAACAACAGGTACTACATCATCATCATCATCATCATCGTCATCCTCCTCACACCTTTTACGTCTATGTGTGTTCTGACGCCTGACTGAGACACATCAGGTGGTGTAACATCCTTATCACCTTCATCTTCTGCCAGTAATGGTTGTGCATCACTAAATTCAATCACACAAATGTGTGAATAACTCCTCTGGCATATCAAGTGGAGCAGCTGTGGTGCTAGTGGTGGTTTTGGCTGCTGGGCGAGTGGTAAGTTGTTGTGGGGTGCCCGAATTGAAGCATAAGGAGGATGGTGTGTCAAGGTTCCGTGCGGAGGCTGTAGAAGGTGGGGTGTGCTGTGTAAGCCAGGCAACTACGTCCTCTGAATTTTTGGTGTTGATGGTACGTACCCTCTGAACACTGGGCATTCTTCCAGGGCCACAGGAAATCACAGCAGCATGACCTCGAGGACTCCTGCAGGGTGGCCTGTCATTTTTTTAATTTGGGGTACTGTGCCTGCAACAATTTAAAAATAATGGGTATCAGACAGTGAGCTGTGTAGTGTCACACATAGAGAAATGCAATACTACTATTAGAATACAGTCTAAGGCCTGGAACCCACTACAAAGCGCAAATTGCTAACGTTTTTAAGTAGCGTTTTGTAAGCGATTTCATGAGCGTTTTCCAGCACTTTTGGGAGCAATTTTAAAAAGTGTAAGCTTTTTGGCAGCGATTGTGTAGCGATTTGCGATTTTAATTCTGATTGGCCCTTTCAATGTATCATAATTTTTTTTTACTGTTTGCAGTAATTTAAAATCACACTCAAATCGCTATGTGTAGCAATTCATGAGCGATTTGCCAGCACTTCAATACTTTACATTGAATCGCAAATGCTCTGCATGTCCTGCTATTGCGATTTTGCTAATCGTAATAGCTACTGTGGAATTTGTTGTTACAGTTATTAATATTGGCAGAGCATTTAGGGAAATCGCTAGTGATTCAGAGCACTCCTTAAATGCTAAAAAAAAGTGCTCTAATGGGTTCCAGCCCTTAACTAATGCACTGGAGGTGCTACTGTGCCTGCAAATGAATGGGCCAACAATAGCAGTAGTAATGTGCACAACTGTGGGTATCAGTGGGCTGTGTAGTGTCACACACAGAGAAATGATATGTATGGTTTAGAACACAGTCTAAACCATACATATCAAACTCTGGCCCATGTGCCAAATCTGGCCTTGGAGACATCAAATTTGGCGCTCAGGTGGTTTCCCCACTTTGCATTATGTTTGGCCCACTGTAGTTTACCAGAGAAGCTATATTGGAGGGGGGAGCCCTAGATCCTCAGGGAAGCAATATGGGGAGGGGGAAAGCACTAGATACCAGGGTACTGTAGTAGGGGAGGGAGGAGGGCCACTTAACACCAGGGAATCGTATAGGGGAACGAGGGAGCTATTAGACACAGGGAACTTTATAAGGAAGAGAGGAATCCACTAGACATTGAGGTTGGCCCGCGACATGGACTCAGAGTTCAATTTCGGCACACATCGTATTTGAGTTTGACACCCCTGCTCTAAACTAATGCACTGGAGTGCTACTGTGCCTGCAATTGAATGGGCCAACAATAGCAGTAAGCAGTAATAGTTGTGCACAGCGCTGGGTGGGTGCTGTTATAAACTGTTCTAATCACCTTGCTTCGACACCATCGTCTCACAGACTGTGAGATCACTTGACTCTCCACACCGCAAACAGGATATAGACTTTCTCAGGCTTCTTCAATGTTTACGTTATTTATTCAGGAAACAGGAATACAGATAGATACATTCATCATATCCTAGCTATGCCAATCTTCATGTTGCGTTACAAGCTCGTGATTAGACTCCCTGCTGGAGTCTATCAGGTACCTTCTTCCTAACTAAACTACCTATGTACAGCATACATTATATCAGATTACAGAAAGGAAGAACATGCTTAGAAGTCGTCCCAGTCAGCCTTGCTAGCTAGTGCAGAAGGAAGAAGCAGAAGTGAGCTCTCGTAGCTCCCTCAGCCTTTTATACCGACTAGGAAAGAGTTAAATATGACATCATCTTCGCCACCCCCTAGACCAGATTATTGGTGGACCTACTCGTGGTGTCATCATACACACCTACTTGATTAATAATCAATGAGGCATTTGACCCATATGCAGGAACGTGGATGATAAGTAAATATGGCCAATGTTTTCTGTTCCTGTGGTGTAGTGTTAAGGTCAGAGTAGTCCGATGGCCTTCTTTTAGGAACATGTTCTCAGTATCTGCGTGTATCCTCTGCTACACGCAGACCCTGAGATGCCTCTGCCTGCATCACAAAACCTCTATTTATTTTAAAGGCATACACTGCGGACAAGCCTTTTACCTAAAACTCAGGCCAAGTAACTGAGGCCTACTTAAATTATAACAATCCCCCCTAAAACCGCTTGACCCGCAGATCCCAGCGTCTGAACCTCCCAGTACCTGGTTTCTTTTCTTTTATGTTTTACTTTTCGATGTTCGTGCTCACACAACTTCTCTGCTCTAGGCGATTACCCCTGGAAGAGAGAGAGCAAGACCTCTTGGTCTTCCTGTAACCAGGCTCTCTGGGGAGGCCCTACTTCTAAGTCCCTCTATACCACATGCTCAGCATTTGCGTCACTTACGTATCACTCACAAACTTGCATGACCACAAAAAAGTGAAACTCGTTTGGTTGTTACAAAACGGAGCAGTGCCAGGTGCCTTCTAAAAGAGCGCCTTTATACAATCAGCTCCATCACAGGTACTACTAAACCTATACCCGTAACCCTGTATATCCCTTAATTTAAACTATTGGTTCAGGAGATTGTTTATGAGGCACCAATCTCTGGACCAGGTTAATTTGTTTTACGTAATTTTAACACGCAACCTCACCTGGATAATGATGCCTAAAGTTGTCATCCCCATCCAGACGACCAGTGGGTGTAGAAAGAACTTTGGAACTGCAGAGGCCCAGTCCGAGTGTCCCTGGAACATCACCGGAACCCTTGTCCACCAGGTCGGACTGGCACTCACCTGCTCATTTTTGTGTTCTACCTCGTTAAGATCACCTGTATCATGGTGAAATCTTACCTCTAACTTAGTGTACTGTTTGTTTAACCTTTGTAACAAAATGTGGTCGTCTTGGATCAAACCCTGTTCCCCTTTGTCCCATGTTGTGTTCTCTTTCAGGACGGGAACTACCCGTGAAACTTTGCACTTTAGAGTTCTCTTAACAATTTGAGAAACAACGTCATCCAACCTGGATGACTGGATCCATATGGGAACTCCGCTCCCACAACATGTTCCCCTTGGAAACTCCCCCTTATCGGAACAATTATGAGAATATACCTTGAATGTATCATTAGAACTTATGTTAAAAAACCAAACCTTTTCTTCCGCCACCGGAACTATCGGTTGGGCTTCAGGGTGGATCTTTTGAATGGTAGCCTCGCATTCTGCGTTATTGAGCCTGCAGGCTTCTTCACTAAATTTGACTTGCCCCAGCCAACGCAGGTACTTCTGCAAGAATTGCCCGCATGAGGACAACTCTACTTGCTTCACCTCCCCGTCTAGCACCAAAAAAGGTTGACCTCTCAGGTCCTGGTGTAAGACACGGGTTGAGGTGGGAACTAAGGAAGTAGCGGTGCCTAAAGGAATCTTGCACCGTTTCCTTTTGTTCACCCAAACATCTCGAAGCTGCCATGCAAAAGATCCTTCTCCAGTAAATTAATATACCTCCCCTTGTCCAATCTCTCGCTGACAAAATATGTCCCCAGCTGTCCTGATTGGACCTCTTCCCCCCTTATGTCCTGAGGCACACTATGTACCTGAGGTCGGGAAGACTGTACTCTCTGCAATCGTTCGATTAAGAGTACCTCTTCACTTACTCAACTATCATGAGGATAAGCTGTTGCATATGGACTGTGTAATATCGTCCCCTGTTGTGACCCGTGTGGTGTGAATGGGGTTCCCTGTGTGGGCTTTCCCTCCCCCGGGACCGCTCTCCCCAACCTCTTTGTCACCTGGAAATGTGGCTTGATCTCGATTTTTACTTCTTGTTTCGAGAACCACCCACCCTCGGCTTTCCAGCCTTTACGTGTGTATAGTTGTTTCAGAGGCACTCTCTGTTGGTAGCTCCAGAGTGTGATGTTGTCCCCTGCGTCTCTCTGGTAAGAGAATTGACGCCTCCTGCTCGTTCCTCTCCAATCTGGAACCATCTCACTCTGCATAACCAAGACAAGGTACCCCTGAATCACACACTCCACCTTTTGCATGTACCCATTGTACTGCAATGTACCTTTTAACAAACCTTTGGATCGGTGCATCGATTCTGGGAGTGTGGTATTAAATAGCAGATTTACACTGCCATTCAATCCCCACTGCCCGCACACCTGACCCTTCAGACCTTTCACCCACATTGTGCCATGAAATTTGTCTTCTCCTGGCACAAGTGCTCTTTCCCTCCATCCCCGCTTGGTCCATCTGTGCCAAGCGGAGGGAGGTGTGAAAGGATTAGTACCTTTGTCACCCAACATTAACATGCTTGGGCCTTGCATTCTCATTAACCCCTTATTATACATGAGAATGTCCTCTCTTCGTTCTCCTAAGACGGAATGGCAACCTAGAATCACCATCAGCACGGTACTCCTCATTATCAAAGCACCACCTTGGGAAAGAAAAACATTAGCAATTTGCACTATGCTTTGCTCAGTCAGTTTTTTTAGACGTTTTCCGATCTCAGGAACCTCGGTTTTTAGTCTCTTTCCAATTTCAGGAATCTCGTGTTTTAGTCTCTTTCCAATTTCAGGAATCTCGTGTTTTAGTCTCTTTCCAATTTCAGGAATCTCGTGTTTTTCCAAACTTAGATTGGCATCTGGAACCTTTCGCTTATCCGACTGACATCTCCAGCTTTGCTGCCCGCACTGCAGCTGTCTCGATTCCATATTGCCCAACTCCTGAAATCAAAATACAAACAAATCAATTCTTATTAATGATTTGGGATTCGCCCTGCGGCTTGTACTCTGTACACTTGAAATTGATCAATATCTATCGTAATTGATCTCGTTGCTCTATGGTTCTCATGAACTCTGTTTACTCTTATTGGTAGATTGGAGTTAAACTTCACCCCCCTACCTCAGTACTATCCTCAGTACTTACCTGTTTACAATATGCTCCCGCGGACTTCACCTTTGGAAGCTCGCTTCACCTTTGGAAGCTCTCACCCCATTGCAGCTCACTCCACATCCCCCCCTTATCTGTCCATGCGCGGCCGTCGCATGCACAGATTACGGATGCCACACCTGATGCTGCTTTGCAGGTGAGCCTGCAATGCTCTTACTCATTATCGCATTTACTTATCTAGAACTTCATCGCGATACCAGCTCTGCTAGAAGTTCTGTGTGTTGTACCCTCTGACCAATGTTTGCCGTGCCACTACCCCCAGACTTCACAAAAAAACGGCTGCCTCCCTGTAGGAAGGAGCACTTTGCACTTAAACTACACAGGGTGCAGGGCTAAGCATACCAGCGTCGCATGCCTGTATGCAGATCCCTGAATGCCCACATGGTAGGTAGTCACATGGCAAACAGCGTACTGATACATGGCAATTCTATCATCTGTATAATTGCCCCAAGAACTGCGGTCAGTTTTTGTTCTTTGTGCTACAATTGATAGGAGCTGGAAAAAACATATTTGACCAATCAGTGGACGAAAAAAACGCACAAAAAAAACAGCCCCAGCCCAGCATAGACCTCCCAGTCAAGCTCTGGCCCTGTCCACTACAAAAACCGGAAAAAATCGCTACCACTCTGCAGCAGCGGCGACGGAAACCAGAATTGGTCAACTCCCTTTTTTCCAACTCCGGCACCCCCCTGATGCACTGTCCCCCCCTATACTCTATTGGGAACTCATGCTGCACCACCCATTAAGGTGCCCCACTTACAGGAATAATCCCGCAAGCAACTCAGTACAGACACTTTCCTGACTGCACTGCTACGTGTGTCCCTGCACCTAGCTGGGACACTTTTCCTATCCGTGCTCCTGCTAATCTTACAGTAATAGCTTGTTGCACGTATCCTGGCATTCTTTTCCATGGACTCAGGGAAAAACTCTGGGGAAATACTTTGAGACCCGAGACACACAGTAGCATGTCTCTGTATTTCTACCCCCCTCCCTTTCAGCTGCTCTGCCCGGAGCCGCGAGCACAGCCTGACGTGACGTGGATCCCCCAGCCCCTCCTCCCCCCCTGCCATGACGTGTGGGGGCCATGACTCTCGGGGGCGGGCTCTCTCCACTGCCGCCATTTTGAGTCCTGGACTGCCAGCTAAAATGGCTGCTCCCATAGCAGCCTCTCGTTTCCTATATCTTAGGAGAGAAAACAAAATACACACAGAACAAACATTTTTATGCATAGTTACACACAGCATCGATACATTTTACCGAGAGTCAGCCTTCCGCTACCTATACTCTCTGGGATACTTGCCAAACTTGAGACCAACCGCGTCACAGCTGCAATGCTAAATATATTACCTCTTAGCATCACCCAGGAACATAGAACCCTCTCTCTCCTCACAAAACATCTGCAGTTTATCTCTGCCATAACTCAAACTTACTCAAGCGCGCAGCGTAACTCTAAACCATATTAACAGCTAATACTGCTGAAACGCACAACAGACAAACTGGCTAAACAACATAACAGATACAGATATTTACAAGCATGTTAGCAGCTCTGACTGGAAACTTGCAGAACATCTCACAAACAGAAAGACACTCGCTTTCCTCTTCTATCCCCTCTCTCCCCCCCATCCAGCCCCAACAGACTGAAACACCGCTGGCTTATCTCCTGCTGCGGGGGGCCCCCCCTGCTCTATCTGGACATTTTTCCCAGCCTCTGTAGAGACGGGGAGAGAAGAGAAGAGAAAGAGAAAAAAAAAAGGAACCTCTGCAACACAGGAACTTTGAATCCTAAGAAAAAATCACAACACATAAACTCTGAAAACAGCACTATGCATTTACAAAATGAGAAACCCGCAGCCTCCACGCTGCAATTAACACAAAACGCAGAACACATTATCCCCTCTTCATACAATAAAGATAATGCAACATAACAACGTAAATCTTACGTGCCTGAGCAGCGGAGGACTTCGTATGCCTGCCAATTCGACCAGCTTATGGCAACTTTTTCACGACACTGAGTGGATCCCTGGAACTCCTGAACGTCATCTCTGTGTACCCACACTGGCTCAGCGGATCGATATCCAGCGGCAGCTGCCAGCCGGCCTCGGAGCGTTCCAGTCACCTGCGATCCGGTTTAGGCTATGACTGATGTGCACTTTCAGTCAAAGTTTAACATCCACGAGTGTCGCCGCTGGTTTCCTCGAATTGCAGCCCGTGTGTGCTCGGCTCCCACACACTCACACCAGCTTATCAGTATCAGCTTGATAAGCTTTACAGTCCGTGTCCGTCTATTCCGCTTGTTTTGCTGTGGAATATCTTGAAACCACTTTCTTCGGCCCCGGCCCCGTCTGCCTGTATTGCTAGGCAGGGAAGGATTTCAGCACCACTGTTATAAACTGTTCTAATCACCTTGCTTCGACACCATCGTCTCACAGACTGTGAGATCACTTGACTCTCCACACCGCAAACAGGATATAGACTTTCTCAGGCTACTTCAATGTTTACGTTATTTATTCAGGAAACAGGAATACAGCTAGATACATTCATCATATCCTAGCTATGCCAATCTTCATGTTGCGTTACAAGCTCGTGATTAGACTCCCTGCTGGAGTCTATCAGGTACCTTCTTCCTAACTACGTTACACTAAACTACCTATGTACAGCATACATTATATCAGATTACAGAAAGGAAGAACATGCTTAGAAGTCGTCCCAGTCAGCCTTGCTAGCTAGTGCAGAAGGAAGAAGCAGAAGTGAGCTCTCGTAGCTCCCTCAGCCTTTTATACCGACTAGGAAAGAGTTAAATATGACATCATCTTCGCCACCCCCTAGACCAGATTATTGGTGGACCCACTCGTGGTGTCATCATACACACCTACTTGATTAATAATCAATGAGGCATTTGACCCATATGCAGGAACGTGGATGATAAGTAAATATGGCCAATGTTTTCTGTTCCTGTGGTGTAGTGTTAAGGTCAGAGTAGTCCGATGGCCTTCTTTTAGGAACATGTTCTCAGTATCTGCGTGTATCCTCTGCTACACGCAGACCCTGCATCACAAAACCTCTATTTATTTTAAAGGCATACACTGCGGACAAGCCTTTTACCTAAAACTCAGGCCAAGTAACTGAAGCCTACTTAAATTATAACAGGTGCCAGTGGGCAAAAAAACAAAAAAAACAGCAGAACAATGTAGTAGGCACTGACAGCCTTCAAAAGGGCTATTTTCGGGTGCTTTCACAGCAAGTCAGTTAGTGAGGAAAAACAAAACAGGCCTAGCAAATTTTCCCTATCTCAGCAATGCTCTCACTCCTTTCCTCTCACTACAGTAGCCGGAGACAAAATGAAATATGGCTACGCGACTGCATTTTTATAGGGGTCGGGGGATCTGTGAGGGATTGCAGGCTGATTTGTTGCCATGTGCCTGCTGACTGTGAGGTAAGGGGTCAAAGTTTAGCTCAATGATGATGTATAGGGGGCGAGTCGAACACACCATATGCCTGTCGCAGACACAAACAGCTGATATCCGCCGGTGAATCGTTCGGGCCATCTCTATTTATGTATTTGGTTTGCCTGATTGTTCAATTATATTTGATGTGTGCTGTCTATTGTACAGTGCCATAGTACATAAATCAATAATTATTTTGGATAAATGTTAGAGGTAGAGCTGTAAGTCACTATCATGCCTTCATCTAAACTCATTAAGTGTGGTTATCACCCAAAATCAGAATGTGTTGGAGGCAGCATGATGTGAAAAGTATATGTGGAACCGTACATATCACCAATTAAAAGCCTGCAGACATTGTGTAATTGCAATTTTTAAGCTCCAGGTATAGTACATTCAATAAACAAGATTACCGTATATATTCGCAAGCAAGCCGACCCGCATGTAAGCCGACACCCCAACTTTTACATGAAAAACGAAAAAACAATTGACCCCCATATAAGCCGGGGGTAGGAAATGCTGGGCGTGTGATCCCCCCCAGTGTGTCCCAGTATAGCTAGTATAGTGCCCAGTATAGTTAGTATAGTGCCCAGTATAGCTAGTAAAGTGCCCAGTATGGGTAGGTAGTCCCCCAGTATAGCTAGTAAAGTGCCCAGTATAGCTAGTATAGTGTCCCAGTATAGCTAGTATAGTGCCCAGTATAGCTAGTAAAGTGCCCAGTATGGGTAGGTAGTCCCCCAGTATAGCTAGTAAAGTGCCCAGTATAGCTAGTATAGTGTCCCAGTATGGCTAGTATAGTGCCCAGTATAGCTAGCATAGTGAAGGGAAATCTTGCGCTTCTGGGCACCCTAGGTGTGCAGGCAAACAGATGGATGGTAGTTTCACACAGAGGGCAGCTCCTTCATGCCCGGCTAGAAGGCATTCTTGTGTAAAACAGAAAAAATGGAAAAGCGGAGGAGCGCTCCATAGTGTAAAACAGATTTATTAAATTAAAATGCGCATAAAACAATTGCACTTACTAGAAAGTAGATGCATAAAAGCATTAAAACACGGGCGAAGCCCTGATCCTGAAACCCTGGGAGGCCGCCTTCTACGTTCTCCGTGGCCTGCGGCAGCGTCACCGCGTTTCGGCGAAGTCCTGATGAAGGCGAGGATTCGCCGAAACGCGTTGTGACGCTGCCAGCACGCTTCACTCCCCAGGGTCAGCCACCTCCTGTCCTTTCCATCTGGACCACGGCCTCCGCAGGCCACGGAGAACGTAGAAGGCGGCCTCCCAGGGTTTCAGGATCAGGGCTTCGCCCGTGTTTTACATGCTTTTATGCATCTACTTTCTAGTAAGTGCAATTGTTTTATGCGCATTTTAATTTAATAAATCTGTTTTACACTATGGAGCGCTCCTCCGCTTTTCCATAGCTAGCATAGTGCCCAGTATAGCTAGCGTAGTGCCCCAGTATAGCTAGCATTGTGCCCAGTATGGCTAGTATAGTCCCAGTATGGGTAGGTGGGTGGGTAGGTAGGTAGTGCCCCTCCCCGCTCCCCCGCAGCCGCCGCTGCTATTACCTTAGGCGGCACCGCTTCCTCTATCCCCGTCCTGCTCCGATAACCAATTCACAGCAGCACGCCCCTTGACGGCTGCTGTGATGATGGAGGAAACCATAGAGAGCGGCTTCCTGTAGCGGCGATGTGTATCGCTGTTACTATGGGAACCGCTCTCTATGGTTTCCTTCATCATCACAGCAGCCGCCGAGGGGCACGCTGATGTGAATTAGTTACCAGAGCAGGACGGGGATAGAGGAATCGGCGGTGCCTAAGGTAATAGCAGCGGCGGCCGCGGCTGGAGCGGGGAGGGGCACTACCTACCACCCACCTACCCATACTGGCACATGACTCGCAAACAAGTCGACCCCCCAACTTTTGGGCCACTTTTGGGGGGTGAAAAATTTGGCTTGCTTGCGAGTATATACGGTATGTATCTTTACACTTATCAATAAACGGCTTGATTCACTAAGACAAACAGCATGCCTTATCTGAGTTAACACGCCTGATCAGAGATAAGACGCCTTATTAAAGTTAACATGCCTTATCAGAGTAGCATAGCGAGCGCTACAAACCCGCAGGGGCTCAGGGCAGGACGAGTGGAGCTTTTGTTATTGCCAATTACCAGGCATAAGTTCGTAGTGCTTGCTATGCTACTCTGATAAGGCATGTTAACTTTGATTTGGCGCGTTAACTGTGTAAAGGTGTGTTATCTCTGATAAGGAGTGTTATTTCTGATAAGGCGTGTTAACTCGGATAAGGCATGCTAATTGTCTTAGTGAATCAAGCCCAAAGTGTACCCAAGGCGAAACATCGGATAAAAAAACCATATACTTACCTAAGAAGAGGGAAGCTTCCGAATCTTGTAGAAGGTATGATTTATCAGTGTATCTGTGTAACAAGGACAGCTTCAACGGGTAACACCTGTTTGGCTGCCGTCTTGCTGCCATACTTACTGCTACTATGATGTGTACTATGTGATTTTGATTTCTTTATTATTTTAGCACTTTTGGCACTCTGGCACTTTATTATTATTTACTCCTGACAAAGTTTCTAATTAAATGAAACGAAACATGTAGGGTTTGGTGTAGGGTCTATAATAAAAACAATGGGAGATTGATAGGTTTGTCGTCTGACTAGCAACCTAATACCTACCAACCCAATTGTAATCACGTTGTTCACTATCAGTAGTTTCTGTATCCCGTCTAATTTTAGCCTAATGAATTAAAAGTTATATTTTATGCCTAATTGCCCTCCTACAAGGTAGTAATTGTGGAATATTATAAATCAGGTGTGTTGTTTATATCTGTGTAACAGTTATAGTATGAGCTGATGGACAACTGCAGGAAGGGAAATCTACAACACAGCCTTTTCTTTAGAAAATTATTTCTAATCTGTTGGCAAGCAAAAAAAAAACTTACATAGTAGGTACAGTTATGTGCCTTCATGTGTATGTACAACCTGCTGTTGCACTTTAGACATTTAGCCTGATGCAGTAAAGTCTGGTAAAGTTGCCATGAGCAGGGAGTGCACATCAATTTTACTGTTACTAGCTCAAAGGGGGCACCCACTGTTAACTTATTCCATCATGTGCATTGCTACAGTAATGCACATGTTGCTATGGTGTTAAGCCGGTAATGTGCGTAGCATTACAGGTTAACAGCCAGCGCTCTCTCCCTGCATTAGTAATAATAAAATTGTTGTGTGCTCCCTACTGCATCAGAAATTGGCACTGCTTGGGCACTAAGGTAAAGTGTAGCCAAGGTGACAAGATAAGATAAACATGTTTATGTACAGTAATAACTAGTCATGCAGTTTGCATGCTTTTGCAGTTGTATGCAATTTGCAATAAAGTAGGTAATATTTCCTTTGGGGGGCACTCATGAGCATTCCCCCTGGACGCTGGCCACATTCAGGGGCTGCTGTCCACGTTTGGGAGATGCTGTCTGCGTTTTTCATGCCCCCCTTTCTTAGGGGCATAGGAGGTGCGCACTGTGCCCCTGTTTGGATTTAAACTATTTTGCATGTGCTAACTCCTGCAGGGTATAGTTTATTCCCTGCATATTCTGATAAGTAGATGCAATTTTCCTCCCTTGTGTCCTCCTTCTCTTCTGTGCTCCCCCATCCAGAGTAATCCAGAGCAGAAGTTGCAGCTCATTTATTCCACGGGCCCCTGCAGCGGTCAGTGACGCCTTCTCTCTCTCATGGCTTCTCCGGGTGCCAGTCATGTGTAATGATGCGAACAGGAGAAGCTGGAACTAGAGGAAGCCGTGAGTGAAGACATCGCTGATTGCTGCAGGCACCCGCGGAGTAAATGAACTGCCGCTGTTGGCCCATTTTTGGGGGAGAAAAAGTGTCTTATGGTCTGAAAAAATACAGCAGCCATAGTCTAAGGACAAATTTGGGGGGAACAAAGTGACTTTTTAGCATGTTTTTGGAATAACCTGCAAACACAAAGACAACAATAACTTCAAATGAATAAGGAAGGCAACCTCTCACCATGGAAAAAGAATGGTGTTTCCAGTACTAAAAAGGGTTTTAAGAGTGCTGGCATAGGCTTATTAAAGCGAGGTAAAACTATGTACCATATAATATATCTACTACAATGCCCAGCAGTAAAAAGAGAACATAAATACTGTGTATGGTGCACTGTGACAAAAGGGTGTGTGGTCACAACGCGTTGCAAGTGAAGCCACATAATGGGTATCAATGCAGCAAAGAAATCAATATATTGTTCAAGCTAATGCTAATCATATGCGAATAATATTAACAACAGGCATATGTCAATGACATGCACATATCAAACTCTAGGCAAACTCCAATGACATGCACAGAATGTTGACAGGCAGATATTATCAAATGGAAGGCAAATTCCAAAGATCAACATAATTAGGCAGCATGTCCTCCTAAATACCATATATCATTGGCAAAAGTTGAGAAATTTAGGTCTGACTCACTAAAAAGAGTATAGGGGTCGCCTTATACTCGAGTCAGACCTACATTTTGACGTATAGCCGGGGTTCAGGATGCCTCCGTCTCACTGCATACCTGCCTCTCTGTCTCCCTGCATAGTGCACAGTATCCTATTCCTAACCCCCCTCCTCCCCCTGTAATGAGCATCGAATAGTTCTTACTCCCTCCATCAGGGCAAACACCTCTCTCTCCCCGTTTGCATATTTACATAAGCAGAGCTAGCCGCAGCAGAATCAGTATTACCTGCTCCACCACTGGGCTATGGGTCCACTCATCTCTTCACTCAAACTTGTGAGTGTGCATTAGCAGCTCTAGTAAGCTCCCAATGTCATGTGACACCAGGAGGTGGAGGGACGCCAAGGACCTTCATTTCTTTGTGATCACGCGGGCCAGAGGTATATCTACAGAGACCAGGGCCTATGGCAAGCACTAAAATTGTGCCCCCCCCCCCTTTCCCCACCATAAGACTTAATTCTATAATAAAATCAGATATAACACAAAATAAAATCTTCAGATTTTTTTTTACACATTTCAAAGCTTAATTGAAACAAACATATTGGTTGCACCGCCGTTGGGATTAGGGACAAACGCCAGTATATAAAGTAGCTCAAAGCCCCGGAGGAAGAATAGGGCTCCCATTGGCTTGGAAAAGACAAACGGTTGGCAAGCCTCCCAAGCAACAGGAAGGATTCTCCCTGGTCCACCAAGAACCAATGAGAATCCTTCCTAGTGCTAGTGAGGATTTCCATTGATCTTTTGCAATCCAGTGGGAGCCCTTTTCTATATACTGACGCTTGCCCCCAAGCACAGCAGCGGGGGCAGTGAAGTATCCAAATGATGGTGGAAGACACAGAAGACAGGTGAGTGGATCTGTAGTGAAGGGGGATACAGCCGTGTGATTTCCCTGCCCCCCCTCATCCAGATAGCACTGTGCATACATGTATGTACTTTATTACCTGATGATTTTCAACTCGCATCCCTTAACATAGGATCTGTTTATACATCTGGTTGTGTACCATGGAATCAGAGCATTTTTTTTTAACCTTTAAAGAATACCCAAGTTAAAAATAAATATTTTCTTACCTGGGGCCTCTTTCAGCCTCCATAGTCTTTAAGTTCCCTCACTGACCTCCTGGTCCTCGTCCTTGATCCACTGGCCCAGTAAAGTGTTCAACTTAGCCAAGTCACTACTGCCTGGTGGAGCATCTTCTTCATCACACTCGCATGGCAGGAAACAATCTGCGCATGTACATAACACCCTACAGGAGTGTGTTCAAGGTGCCACTTGGTCAGACCAGCACATACGCAGTAGTTCACGAACCTAAGCCTAAATCGCACAGTTTATAGGGCCCGGGAACCACACAGCAGATCAAGGATGAGGACTGGGAGGACAACAAGGTAACTACAAGACTACAGGGGCTGGATTCTGGATGACGCCCCTGGTAAGTAAAGGACGTGGTGAACAATCTTTAGTTTCAACTCTTGGAATCTTATCACACACACATTTACAATTTCCATTCTACAGCAAGCCACTGCTTTCCCACATAATTTGTTCTTCT
Organism: Hyperolius riggenbachi; assembly: GCF_040937935.1. Lineage (NCBI taxonomy): Eukaryota > Metazoa > Chordata > Amphibia > Anura > Hyperoliidae > Hyperolius > Hyperolius riggenbachi. Next base: position 158,557,652 of record NC_090654.1, read on the forward strand.
GGGATGGGATTAATCCCAGCAGATCTAAAATTATGTGTAGAATGGAAGAAATTGTAAGAACTTAAATGTGGAAACTGCCTGTTGTAGAATAGAGGCCGTAAGACCTGAAATGATCACATGTGGGATAGCAGTGGCTGGCTGCTGTACAGGTCCTTCTAAAAAAATTAGCATATTGTGATAACGTTCATTATCTTCTGTAATGTACTGATAAACATTAGACTTTCATATCTTTTAGATTCATTACACAAAACTGAAGTAGTTCAAGCCTTTTATTGTTTTAATATTGATGATTTTGGCATACAGCTCATGAAAACCCAAAATTCCTATCTCAAAAAATTAGCATATCATGAAAAGGTTCTCTAAACGAGCTATTAACCTAATCATCTGAATCAACCAATTAACTCTAAACACCTGCAAAAGATTCCTGAGGCTTTTAAAAACTCCCAGCCTGGTTCATAACTCAAAACCGCAATCATGGGTAAGACTGCTGACCTGACTGCTGTCCAGAAGGCCATCATTGACACCCTCAAGCAAGAGGGTAAGACACAGAAAGAAATTTCTGAACGAATAGGCTGTTCCCAGAGTGCTGTATCAAGGCACCTCAGTGGGAAGTCTGTGGGAAGGAAAAAGTGTGGCAGAAAACGCTGCACAACGAGAAGAGGTGACCGGACCCTGAGAAAGATTGTGGAGAAGGACCGATTCCAGACCTTGGGGGACCTACGGAAGCAGTGGACTGAGTCTGGAGTAGAAACATCCAGAGCCACCGTGTACAGGCGTGTGCAGGAAATGGGCTACAGGTGCCGCATTCCCCAGGTCAAGCCACTTTTGAACCAGAAACAGCGGCAGAAGCACCTGACCTGGGCTACAGAGAAGCAGCACTGGACTGTTGCTCAGTGGTCCAAAGTACTTTTTCGGAAGAAAGTAACTTTTGCATGTCATTCGGAAATCAAGGTGCCAGAGTCTGGAGGAAGACTGGGGAGAGGGAAATGTCAAAATGCCTGAAGTCCAGTGTCAAGTACTCACAGTCAGTGATGGTCTGGGGTGCCATGTCAGCTGCTGGTGTTGGTCCACTGTGTTTTATCAAGGGCAGGGTCAATGCAGCTAGCTATCAGGAGATTTTGGAGCACTTCATGCTTCAATCTGCTGAAAAGCTTTATAGAGATGATTTCATTTTTCAGCACGACCTGGCACCTGCTCACAGTGCCAAAACCACTGGTAAATGGTTTACTGACCATGGTATTACTGTGCTTAATTGGCCTGCCAACTCTCCTGACCTGAACCCCATAGAGAATCTGTGGGATATTGTGAAGAGAAAGTTGAGATGCAAGACCCAACACTCTGGATGAGCTTAAGGCCCCTATCGAAGCATCCTGGGCCTCCATAACACCTGAGCAGTGCCACAGGCTGATTGCCTCCATGCCACGCCGCATTGAAGCAGTCATTTCTGCAAAAGGATTCTCGACCAAGTATTGAGTGCATAACTGAACATAATTATTTGAAGGTTGACTTTTTTTGTTTTAAAAACACTTTTCTTTTATTGGTCGGATGAAATATGCTTTTTTGAGATAGGAATTTTGGGTTTTCATGAGCTGTATGCCAAAATCATCAATATTAAAACAATAAAAGGCTTGAACTACTTCAGTTGTGTGTAATGAATCTAAAATATATGAAAGTCTAATGTTTATCAGTACATTACAAAAATAATGAACTTTATCACAATATGCAAATTTTTTGAGAAGGACCTGTAGAATAGAAATATATGTACTGTATATTCCAGCGTCTAAGACGACTTGGCGTATAAGATGACTCCCCAACTTTTCCAGTTAAAATATAGAGTTTGGCATATACTCGCCGTATAAGACTACCCCTCTGCGCTCTCCCTGTCTCCCTGGCCCACCTCTGCATCCCACCACCTCCTTCACTGACATACACACACAAAATATGCCTCCTCCGTCCACCTGGCCCACCCCTGTGTACCAACCCCTTTGCTCCTCACATCAAAATGATTATATTATAAAAGATTTATCATAGGACATATACACAATGATAGTATTAACATATAAAAGATTGGCAACTGGCATTACCGGGTGCTGCAGTCATCCGGGGAGGAAAAAGAGATCGCACTATGCTGACAAAGCTTCCAGTAATCCCTATAGCTTTTTGCGAGCAGCCACTCGCATGAGTAGCAGAAAAGCTTCCTGGTTCCGGATCATCTGGCTGCTGATGTGTGCGCTCCACAATACAGTAGTGTGTACCTTCGGCAATCTCTTCCAGCGTGAGCGCGCATGTCACCAGTGGAACGCACACTAATCAGTCAGGTGACAACCCCCCCCCCCCCCCCCCCCAAACCAGGAAGCTGCTCTGTTACCCGTGCGAGCAGTTGCTCACACTATGCTATCAGGATTGCAGGAAGCTTTCACTTAAAATGGAGAGTGCGTAAATAGTTAGATGTGCTACCCATTGCGCCCCATGATTAGATAGCCCTCCTCTCTCCCAATATAGTAGCCAGATGTGCCCGTCACCAGGCTTAGGTTGGCTCTCTCCCTATATGCAGAGCGGTGTGCAGTAGGACTTTGCGTACAACTCACCTGTCAGTGTCTCCAGGAAGTCTTCTTCTCCACTTCACACAGTTACAGCGTCTCCTCTCTGACACCTCCAGCGGTGCAGTACTGAAAGGCATACACCAGAGGGCAGCAGAGAGGAAATGCTGTGACTGTGTGTACTGTAGTGGAGAAGACTTTCTGAACTTCCTGGCAACGATGCTGACCGGTAAGCTGCTCACACGGAAGCAGGAAATTTAGGCGCATGAGGCAGGTGGACAAAAAGGGCGCCGCCATTCACTCCTATAATACATATCGTTTAATGGGCGCCCAACAGGAAAAAAGGGCGCCGGAGAAAAATAACGTTTTACAAGCGGCGCCCGGAGACTTTTAATGTTTTATAACTGCTTCTCATGATTCTACATTATTTAGTGATTTATAACTTTTTAAACATTACTGTATATTCCTGCGTATAAGACTACTTTTTAACCCTTGAAAATCTTCTGAAAGGTTGGGGGTCGTCTTATACGCCGGGTGTCATTGATGCCGGGTGATATGCCCTATCCTGTTACCGCCTCTCAGATCTCCCTGCTGAGCGCAATCTATTCTTCCATACCGCTCTGATAAACAGGTAGACAAGGAGAGCTGACCAGTCTACTTAAGGAGAGTTGACCAATGCAACAAGTCAATTGACTATATACTGTTATATACTGGGTAACACATACAGTACAGCACCAGTATCTGTTCATACACAGCACCAGTATATGATTTTTTTTATTTATTTTAATTTGGTGTGCGTTGGAAGAGGGGTAGTCTTATACGGCGAGTATATCCCAAACTCTATAATTTAACTGGAAAAGTTGGGGGGTCGTCTTATACGCCCAGTCGTCTTATACGCCGGAATATACGGTATTTTTAAATGAAAAACAGTACAATATTTTTTTTAAACATTATTTTTAAACGAAAAACAGCACAATATTTTTTTTAAACGTTATTAATGCTTATCACAGGGGGGTCTTAGGTTTAGGCACCACCAGGGGGGTCTTAGGTTTAGGCACCACCAGGGGGGTCTTAGGTTTAGGCACCACCAGGGGGGTGTTAGGTTTAGGCACCACCAGGGGGGTCTTAGGTTTAGGCACCACCAGGGGGGTCTAGGGGTTAGGGGTAGGTACAGGGAGGGTTCTGTGTGAGAGTAGGGTTTGGTATAGTTTTAGTAAAATTCTTATTAATCTTTTATAAAACGTTATTATACATTTCACTTTTTAAACAGGGAAGATTAACGTTTTTACAATTGCCGATTTCATACACATTATTTAATGGTTTATAACTTTATAAAACATTATTTTTAAACAAAATATAGCACAATTTTTTTTTAAACGTTATTCATGCTTCTCGTTTAAAACCCTGCGCCCTTTTTCCCGGCGCCCTTTTTTAACGTACGTGCTCACACCGCTCAGCATATGGGGGGAAGGCACTCGGGGGGGTTGGGGGGCCTGAAACCTTTCTCTGCCTGCCACTGCTGCCTCACCTCCACCATCTGCACCACACATGGTGCAGGCAGTCGGCTAAATCACATTTTTAATAGAAGATCCTTGGGGGCCCCTATGGACTCTGGGGCCTGGGGGCAATTGCCCCCCTTGCCTTAATGGTAGTGCCAGCCCTGTCCATGTCCCTTGCTGTACTTGTTCTGAGCCTTGCATGCAGCTTCAGAACAGAGTATGTACTGTTTGTTCTGATGCAGCATGACATTTATCAATCCACTGGGGCACATCACTCCACAGACTTGAAAAGTGTTGTTTTCAAAAGGATCGGTGGGCAGTATGCAGCTCTGGTTTTAGGATAATGTTAGATGTTTTTTTCACATGGATCATCTGCAGTACATTACCCAAGTCTTTTTTAGTGTCATAGGAGTTACTGTATGCTTTGCTAGCCCCTATTTGCTAGCACCTATTTAATTATCATTATAGGTCTGCAGTAATTTCATTTTTGTTAGACATATGTTTCTATTTTTCTGTGTTTAAAAGCTATTTGGCACAGGAGAGTCGCATAAAATCCCTCACGCTTTCCCAGGCTCACCCACACAAATTTACAGTAGATTATGCATACAGTGTTCCAGTTTTTTCCAGTGGCATTTTGGTTTTAAATAGATTCACCACAGTCTCTATTTTTGTCCATGCTACATTATGTTCCATGCGTAGGTCACATAATTCTTATTATTTAATTTGTCACTCTGCAGCAGTTGTGGATTCCAAGGTGTTTCAAAAGGAATGAAGAAAAAGGCATTTTGTTATTTTTCAAAACTTGTTCATGTGAAATTTAAAATACTGTTTTAATAAATGCTTATTTAAAGGATATGCTATAACCTAACAATATTAGTTTTCAAGTAGATGTAAGCAGCTCAAAATAAAAACAGCACTGAAGTATTAACCCCCCTGGCGGTATAATTCCCGCGGCTGCGCAGCCGCTGGAGGGTTTTTTTCATTTTTTTTTTTAGCATGTAGCTAGCCTAGCGCTAGCTACATGCTTCCCCCCCCTCCACGCGGCGTCCGCCCGTCCCCTCCGATCGCCGCCGGCGCCGCTTGCCCATAAGGAAATCCCGTTCTGAACGGGATTTCCTTGAGGGCTTCCCCCGTCGCCATGGCGACGTCGTGACGTCACAGGGAGTCCCGATCCACCCCATAGCGCAGCCTGGCGCCGATTGGCCAGGCTACGCAAGGGGTATGCAGGGGGGGGCCTGTTTCCGCGGCGGGTAGCGGCGCATCGGCCGCGGGCGGCGGCGATCAGACCAAACACGCAGCTAGCAAAGTGCTAGCTGCGTGTTTGAAAAAAAAATTATGTAAATCGGCCCAGCAGGGCCGGAGCGGCACCCTCCGGCGGCATACCCCGTGTCACACACGGGGTTACCGCCAAGGAGGTTAAACATAGATTGATGCATTTTCCATTTAACTACTTCCCCACCACAGGTTATTTCCCCTTAAAAACCAGAGCTATTTACACGTTTCACGCTTCTCCCATTCATTCACCAATAATTCATTCACCAATAACTGTATAGCCGCTTATGACACCACAAATTCACTTTCTTTGGTAGCTGTGGGGGACCACGGGGGAGGGGGGAATATGTTGATGTAAACAGCACAATATGTGTATCTACGCCCCTGGTGCTGAAGTGAAGTCCACAGGGGTGTACATAGATACATAATGCAGTGGGGGGAACTGGTTAAAGTCTGAACATATAGGACTGATTCATGAAGCTGCGCTGCTACAGCTACATGAGTGCACCACAAGCTAAATACATGGAGGCATGCTATGCCCGGTTGTGCAGCATAGCATACCTTCCTTAGTTGAGCTCGAGGGCTCTGGATGGTCTCAATGTGGATTTCTCTTTAAAGAGTTACTTGTCTGAGTCAACACTGTATAGAAACATAGCTATAGCAGAGGGAGCAGGGACAACACATGGCAAACAAGAAAGTAGCTGGTGGGTGGATAAGTGTGAAAAAAATGGGCTCTTCTTTTGCTCATCATTTAGGATCTATCATTGAAAATCGCTAAATGACAATAATAAAAATGCTAGATTCTCTGGCCAAAACAGTGCCAAACCACAATCTTTGCTGAAGATCCTCTAGTTTGTGCATGAGGCTTTAAGGTGGCCCAAACGATACAATCCCACAACCGATTGATCATTTCCAGAAATAATTGGTCGTGCCCAATAATGGCTGAATTCTCACTAACCAATTCAGCCAAATGAATGGAATTGCTCAGTTTTTCGGATTGATCAGTTTTTCGGATTGATCACATGGTTAGCAAGGATTTGGCTGTTAATAGGCACGACTGTTCGATTACCACGGCGACCAGAAAAGCTTGATCAGTTGTGGGATTGTTTCATTACTGGCCACCTTTACACTTATGGAGAAAAAAAATATCATGTGATCTGAAGGGGGTAAGGTATTAGAGTGACAGCTTAGCACATTAGCCTCTGTCTTTCCATTTGCTGATGGCTGGTTGGGTATGTGCAGTGCTTCTACTTCCCATCTTGATGGGGTTTATCTTACTGGTTCTGTTGCACTGCAGTGGATATTACTTGGTTACACCACTGTCACCTGTTTTTGTGAGCATCATGTCTCAATTCCTTCTTCATACCATTAGGTGGTTTGGGTACCAGTCTTCACCCAGTTTCTTCTCCTTGCCATGAGGACCACATTATCTCCACCCTCATGTGGCTCCACTGGCTTGGGCAGGTAGTCTGTGGTGCACAACATTTTCTGGTGGGGAATCAGCATTGATGAAAAGGGTTTGAACAGGCAATACTGTGTCTCCTCACTTTGAGGTCATAAAGGCACAATTGTGGCAAAACCACTCCGCCACTTCTAGAACATCCATGAATGCATGTCTGACTGCCCACTGCCATCATTACGGCAGATACATTAAATCCCAGTTATAAACACAGGAAGGTATGCTGTCATATTTATACTAGTAATGTTCCTGCTATAAGTATACTAGTCCATGAAGGATCCTCATTTGCTTTACTTACAATGCATACTTAATAGTGATATATGAGAATACTAATAGTTTGTGGAACGTTGGACTTTATTTGAATTCAAATGCAAAACTTGCAAAAATGAGTGCACTTACTGTTCTGGTATTTCCGGTGCAGGGTGGTGGCAGTGAGCACCAGGGTTGCATGTCCTGACGACTGTTTTGCAAACTTAGCTTCCTCTGAGGCCAAATGTGCCCATGTATTTATACATGTATTTACATATTTTCTAAGTAACCTTTTCTCTGTAATAAATAAGCCCAGTTTATCTAACCTTTCCAGGTAAGTGAGACCTTCCATCTTTCTAATCAATTTTGTTGCTCGTCACTGCACCTGCTCTAAAACTGCAATATGTCTCCTGTGGTATCCAAAACTGAATTCCAGTTTCCAGATGCGGCCTTATAAGAGAGCTAAACATGTGCAGTGTTATGCTAGCATTCTGAGTTTTTATTTCCCTTTTAATGCATCCCAAAATGTTATTTGCTGCAGCTGCAGCTGCTTAGCATTGAATTCAATTATTTAACTTGCTGGCAACCAGTATTCCATGTCCCTCTTCAAGTTTGATGTCCCCATCTGTATGCTGTTTATTTTGTATGGGGCTAAACCATTGGTATAACCAAGATGCATAACTTAACATTAATCAACATTGAATTTTATTTGCCACTTACTTGCCTATACAGCTATCCTATCCAGATCCTTCTGCAACATGTCACTATCTTCCTGTATGTTGATAATTCTGCTCAACTTTGTATCATATGCAAAATATAGTGTTTCTCTATCCCTCCCCTCAGTGCTAACTCACCAGCATCGTGCTGAAAATTCCCCCTCTCTACCACCCACGCAGCACAACACAAAGGGGGCCCCTTACTCTATATATCCCCTTCTGTAATCTTATGCAGAGTGAGACGCAAAAGTGCCTCTTTCTCTCTCCTTCCATGCAGTGCTTAAGCAAGTATAGGGTTGAAAATCCCCCCTCCCATCCTTTTACCACCATACAATAGGGGGCCGCCTATCTCTCCCCTCCCTGTGTAATCTAATGCAGAGTGAGAGCAGAAGTGGAAGCCGTCACTTACACAGAGTGCTGCATTCTCTCTTCTGCCTCTACTCATGCCGGTCTGTGTACAATAGCACGGCTCTGGCTCCTGATGTCATGTGACTTCTTGTGTCATGTGACATCGGGAGCCCGGAGCTGTGCTAATACACACAGACTGGCATGGAAGGGGGGAAGTTTACAGCACACTGCCTTCTTCAGAGGGGGAAAGAGAGAGGTTCCCCCCCCCCCCCCCCCCCAGCTAAAAGTGCAGACATTTAGGACTGACTGGAGTATAAGGCAACCCCTACACTTTTATACTTTAAATCAGTCCTAAATGTCTCGACTTATAGTTTCTCGACAACATATCACATATACAGGATTCCCAATATCCACATTAGCATTCATCAATTCATCAAACAAGCTAAGCATGTTAGTCGAAAAAGATCAAATTCAAAATGAACTTCCGCACACTCATGCTAATCCTCATGCGAATCCATTCATAAAAATCATGCAGAAATCAATTCTGTCCCTACAGCTAAGTTCAAAGCTGGGATCTTCGTCAGTGCTACTCGGATACCACTTTTCACTATCTGGATCTAATTCGGATCCAGATACCCAGATATCCGATCCGGGACGGATATCTGAGTTTAAATTTTTTCAATCCGGATCCGAATTGGATATCCAACCTCAGTATCCGGTCAGATTCGGATATCTGGATAGAAGTCCGGAAGTGACCTGAAAACAGCTTAAAATGCTTCCAAAAGTCTCTTCAAATGGCCAAAATCCCGTTCGGAGGTCTCTCTCTCTCTCTCTCTCTCTCTCGTATTTTTGCCATTGAAGGCGATTTTGACTTCTGCTCAGATATCTGAACTATCCTTCCGGATTTCAGATGGGAAATCCGAGTTTTAGATAGATGTGTACCAACTCTGGCCCCTGTGAGGAGCCTGGATTTTGTGGGTTGGTTTTTGTCAAAAAAGATATGTTTTAAAGGACTTCCGAGGCCAAAATCTGCCCCCAAAATGTAAAAAAAGTTAACTACCTGCATGACTTTGTATGGCACGGAGGACGCCGTCCGTGCCCACCGTGCCGTTCCGCCGGGTCCCTGCCTCTCAATATGACCCCGAATGGCTCCCGACCCCAAGGCCAGGGTCGGGCTCTGCTTCCTGTATAAAGATGGCCGCCGACCCTGGCCGCGGCTGCCCACTCCGCATGGCCGCTACTGCGGCTGCGCAGCACTAGGGCCAACCCCCTGATCCACGCAACAGGCTGTTTCCTGTTGCGTGGATCGGCCAGGGCCGGCGGCCATCTTTATACAGGCAGCAGAGCCCGACCCTGGCCGTGGGGTCGGGAGCCATTCGGGGTCATATTGAGAGGCGGGGACCCGGCGGAACGGCACGGAGGGCGCGGACGGCATCCTCCGTGCCATACAAATTCATGCAGGTAGTTAACCTTTTTTTACATTTTGGGGGCAGATTTTGGCCTCGGAAGTCCTTTAAGTAAACCAATAATGATGCTGAAAAAGTAGATGCTAGATTCTCTGCTATGAAGTCTTGTATAGCATCGCTTAGGAAACCCTAAAATAGTTTGCACACAATTGCTGTTAAACTTACATTTCTATAATTTCCTGGAAAGGCAAAGCTAACCCCACATCCAGAACTCACCATCCCACAGCTGGAGCTTAGCGCAGCTGTCCTTGCTGTGGACATTGCTGAATTCATCAACACAGAAATCGACTTGAACATAGACACTGTTAGGTATTTCACTGAAAGTAAAATCGTCCTGGGCAACATTTACGATGAGGAAAACCCAGTCATCCCAGGTTGACACCCCATTGCCCAACTACACAAGGTAGAAGCACAAGATTGTCCTGATCACTACAAAGCTTGGCACCTCTGTAGAGGACTGCACCTTATTGAGTTCCTCAAGGCCAGAGCAGTCATCATGAAAAGTGTACAAGAAGAAACCATTACTAAGGACATCCTTCATACCCAGGCACGGCACCAAGTATGGCATGTTACGGAGAGAGCGATTGCTAGAGTAGAGGTGCCAAAGAAGCGGCCACCAGACAGGCCTAAAGTTCAGCCAAGTGACGTCCTTTTCAAAAGCCACCAAACTAAGAAGACTAAGTGGCCAATGGGACGGGTTACAAAACTTCCCCTCACAAAGATTGTAGCTAGGGGTAGAACTCACTAGAGAGAGAAGTTCAGGTTTGTTCACTAATCCAGTAACAGAACTTGCCTTGGTCCTATCTCCTGCAGAATAACTTTCAGTGATTTGTTAAAGTGTGGTATCTTATAGATACCAGACGGGGAGTGTGCTGTCTGTCCACAGCCAGATTCTATTAATCAGTATAATTGAACTCTACTCCCTCTAGTGGACACTTTCAAAATAGCATTTGTTCCTTGCTGTATTATCCAGAAGTCATGTGACAGGGAGGAAGTAGATGCTCTGTGAACAGGAAGCAGTTTGTTGTAAGGCCCAGCCAGATTACCACTGTGCTGTTGCAATCCACATCCATCTATCCTTCATCCACGCCAATTCAAGCATCGTTGGTATGTCAAACCTCATCTTTTAGCTATATCTGCAATGTAGAATGCATATTTGTAATATACGTGCATTTGTTAGAGCTTTATAGCTAGGCCATAGCTCATGTATGTTGGGAGATGCCTGTCACATGCTCTGAGATCTGTGTATTTCTGCTGCACTCAGATCCATTCATCATTCTGTTATACATGTTCTGATCCATAGTTCATGATGTGATAGTTTCCTCATCTGCAGCAGCATTCTATGTTGTACAGTGTATTCTCATGCATATGATGTTTGATAGATGCTGTGTTGTATGAATCCACACTTTTGCATTGCATGCATGGTCTGATACTATGCTTTTATTTGCATTTTCAGTTTTACCTTCTTTTGATCATTTACATTAAACAAGTTACCGGAACTTACACAGTGTGATGATTGAAGGGCGAGTAAACTACCTGTGGAATTATTCTTCACAATAAGGGGAACAGGACAGTAAAACAAGGTCTTCAACGGAGAAGGCCCTTGAATGCGGTAGAGCAAGGCAAGCAGAATAAGCGCTTCATCCGGGTACAGCAACACTGCACAGACCGCACCACCGTGCAGCCACAGCTTCTACTCCAGAGGGACGGAAGGTACTGTCTCATAGACCCACACCTAGCAACACAAAGATGTCTGAAGTTTCACACAAGACGAGATCCAGAGTGTCACTCTCATCCAGACTCTCACAGCGATCCCGTGCTTCTGAAGCGGCAGCAGTAGCCAGAGCCGAAGCAGAGGCCATGAAGGCACAGATAGCATTTGCAGAACAAGAAGCAAAGATAAAGCAAGAAAAGGCATGTCTAGAAGCTTCACTAGAAGTACTCAGCTTGAAAAAGTCAGCAGCTGCAGCAACTGCAAAAGCACAAGTATTAGAGGCTGCATTAGAAACTGACAACCACTTTAGCGACAAACAAGACATCCAGTCTGACTTACAGCAAGAAACTGCAATACAGCGTACTGAGGAATATGTGAGAGAACATTCACAGACACTCCATCAATCTGATCCAATCGCAGAAGATGGAAACGAGTACCCACACAGCAATGCAAGCTTTTCACTTCAGCAAAGTTTCCAAAAGCAGAACACCTCTTGCCAAGACCCTCCCTTTACTGTAGTTATGCCCCTCCAATGAGAAACTCCAGAGGTCAGATCTTCCAGGAAGATCCTGCGTTGGACAGCAAGCAATGTGACACTCCATGCTACTGCTCAGATCCACCTGGCGGCTACAGTTATCCTAGACCTCTAGTGAAAAAAGGGACTTATACTCATTCATCAGATGCGAGAATGATACAACCAGCTAATCACTATACAGACTCACTAGCTCATAACCAAGTCACATCAGATCTGGTAAGATATATGGCAAGATGAGAAATCATTTCTAAGGGACTTGTTCAGTTTGACGATTTGCCAGAGAACTTTAGGGCTTGGTGGGCTTCATTCAGAAATGCTATAGCAGATCTTAATCTCTCTTACAAAGAAGAAATCGATCTTTTGGTGAGATGGTTAGGCACTGACTCACGCAAGCAGGTAAAACGCATACAAGCTGTACATGTGAACGACTCCAGAAAGGGTTTGCGGATGGCATGGCAGAGACTTGACGAGTGCTATGGGGCTCCTGAGATTATAGAGGACTCTCTGTGGAATAGAGTAGACAGCTTTGGGAAAATCTCCAGTAAAGACCACATCAGGCTCAAAGAGTTAGGAGACCTGCTAATGGAAATGCAAGCTGCAAAGGAAGAAGGTGACTTTCCAGGTTTAGCCATTCTTGATACAGCTAGAGGTATAAGTAACATTGTTCACAAATTGCCAATTTCCCTACAAAAGAGGTGGATGACTCAGGGTTCCAGATACAAAGAACTGCACAGAGTGCTTTTTCCACCATTCTCTTTCTTTGTGAGTTTTATTACACAACAAGCAAAGATGCGCAATGACCCACGGTTCATCCTGTCCCCTCAGAGCTCTGATTGTCAGAGAGTAGAGAAACACCATCACAAGAATGCTACTCATAGAACTTCTGTCTCAGTGCACAAGACTGAGACTTCTCCAAATATACCATCACAGAAAAAGCCTGCCCATGCCAAGACAGTGGACCTTGCCCAAGGTTGCCCCATTCATCGCAAGCCCCATCCTTTGCATGAATGTCGTGGTTTCAGGGTAAAGCCTTTAGTCCAAAGAAAGGCCTTCCTGAAACAAAATAACATTTGTTACCATTGTTGTGCATCTACTTCACATTTTTCAAAAGACTGTGATAAGACTATTTGTTGTACAGAATGTGATAGCAATAAGCATGTGTCTGCTATGCATCCCGGTCCCGCTCCATGGACTGTGAAGGCTGAAACAGAGGGAGAGCATGGCGGGGAGGGACAGGAAAGTAGCTCAGCACCAGGTTTGTCAGCCATGTGTACTGAAGTTTGTAGAGAGAATACACAAGGCAGGTCATGTTCAAAAATTTGTTTGGTCAATGTGTACCCTACAGGGCATAGGGAAAGAGCTATCAAAGTTTATGCAATCTTAGATGACCAGAGCAATAGATCTTTGGCAAGACCAGAGTTATTTGAGCTTTTTGGGTCAAAAGGTCACCAATTTTCCTATTCCCTCAGAACATGTGCAGGAGTGATTAACACTACTGGGAGAATGGTACATGGCTTTCAGTTGGAATCCCTTGACAGAAAGGTGTCCATTCCACTACCAACGCTGATAGAATGTGATGAAATCCCAGATGTTTGATCAGACATCCCAACTCCAGAGGTTGCACTTCATCATACACATCTGAGACAGTTAGCAACTCAGATACCTGAGCTTGATCCTAATGCCTCCATTCTCCTGTTGCTAGGCAGAGATATTATTAGGATCCACAAGGTCAGGGACCACATTAACGGGCCACACGACTCTCCTTACGCCCAAAGATTAGACCTGGGGTATATATAACCCTATTGTGGGCAATGTATGTGTAGGTGGGGTCCACAGACCAGAGACAGTGCATAGCCTCTATACCAACACCTTAGACAATGGCAGGAGATCGCTGTTCACACCTTGCCCAAACTACTTCACACCCTTGACCCTGCAGGCCTCATATGTCTGGAATTCCTCTTGTATGGAAGACTGTCTTGGACACAAAGCCTTTGAAATTACCAAAGAAGATGACAGAATGGCTCCTTCCCGCAGTGAGCTTGCTTTCATGGAGATTATGAAGAGAGGTTTCTACAGGGATGAAGACAACAGTTGGGTTGCTCCACTACCTTTTAAAGCACAGAGACAACGGTTACCAAATAACAAGACACAGGTTTTGCACCGACTCAGGTCTCTTCAAAAGTCCTTCAAGCAGAAGCCTGACATGAAAGAACATTTCTTTGCCTTCATAGAGAAAACAATACAGAATGGCCATTGTGAAGTAGCGCCACCCCTTGATACAGGAGAGGAATGCTGGTATCTGCCTCTGTTTGGGGTATACCACCCGAAGAAACCCTTGCAAATCAGGGTGGTCTTTGATTCAAGTGCCCAGTGTGGTGGGATATCTCTGAACGACATCCTTTTGAAAGGTCCAGACCTCAACAACAATCTTTTAGGAGTATTACTTCGCTTTCGAAAGGACACCATTGCCTTTGTGGCTGACATTGGTCAATGTTCCATCGTTTCCTGGTTAGACCTGAAGATAGGAACTTTTTAAGATTCTTCTGGCATAAGGATAATAACCCAGCAGAAGACATCATCGAATGGTGGATGAAAGTGCATATTTTTGGCAACAGCCCCTCACCAGCAGTAGCCATTTTTGCCCTCAAACTCGCAGCACGCGAAGCAGACAGACAGTTTGGTGCAGATGCAAGAGAATTCATGGAAAGAGACTTTTATGTTGATGATGGACTAAAATCTCTTCCGACTGCAACATAAGCCATCAACCTTTTGAAGAGACTAGAGAGATGCTGGCATGTTCCAACCTTCGCCTACATAAGCTAGCATCAAAAGCAGAGAAGTTATGATGGCCTTCCCTTCAGAAGATCGGGCAAGTGACTTAAGGGATCTCGATTTCAGTGCTGATGCATTACCCATTCAGAGAAGCCTTGGCATTAGCTGGGACATCAAAAAACATGTTTTGACATTCCAAGTATCACAAGAGAAAAGACCTTTCACTCGTCAATGAGTCCTCTTTACCGTGAACAGTGTATATGATCCTCTAGGTATAGCTGCACCAGTCACCATAAGAGGAAAACGTATTCTTTGTTATCTTACTGCAGATAGTCAAGATTGGGATGCACCTCTACCTGAGGAAAAGAAACAGCAGTGGGAACATTGGAGAGAATCCCTACAGCAGTTGACACACATTGAGGTATCCAGACCTTATGTATCGATATCCTGCACTAATGCTCCATATAAGTATCTTTATATATTCTCAGATGCCTCTGTCCAGACAATAGCAGCAGGAGCCTACTTAAAGGTTGTCGATGCTCAAGGAGAAGCTCACATTGGGTTCGTCTTAGGAAAGGCAAAGCTAACCCCACATCCAGAACTCACCATCCCACAGCTGGAGCTTAGCGCAGCTGTCCTTGCTGTGGACATTGCTGAATTCATCAACACAGAAATCAACTTGAACATAGACACTGTTAGGTATTTCACTGAAAGTAAAATCGTCCTGGGCAACATTTACGATGAGGAAAACCCAGTCATCCCAGGTCGACACCCCATTGCCCAACTACACAAGGTAGAAGCACAAGATTGTCCTGAACACTACAAAGCTTGGTACCTCTGTAGAGGACTGCACCTTATTGAGTTCCTCAAGGCCAGAGCAGTCATCATGAAAAGTGTACAAGAAGAAACCATTACTAAGGACATCCTTCATACCCAGGCACGCCACCAAGTATGGCATGTTACGGAGAGAGCGATTGCTAGAGTAGAGGTGCCAAAGAAGCGGCCACCAGACAAGCCTAAAGTTCAGCCAAGTGACGTCCTTTTCAAAAGCCACCAAACTAAGAAGACTAAGTGGCCAATGGGACGGGTTACAAAACTTCCCCTCACAAAGATTGTAGCTAGGGGTAGAACTCACTAGAGAGAGAAGTTCAGGTTTGTTCACTAATCCAGTAACAGAACTTGCCTTGGTCCTATCTCCTGCAGAATAACTTTCAGTGATTTGTTAAAGTGTGGTATCTTATAGATACCAGACGGGGAGTGTGCTGTCTGTCCACAGCCAGATTCTATTAATCAGTATAATTGAACTCTACTCCCTCTAGTGGACACTTTCAAAATAGCATTTGTTCCTTGCTGTATTATCCAGAAGTTATGTGACAAGGAGGAAGTAGATGCTCTGTGAACAGGAAGCAGTTTGTTGTAAGGCCCAGCCAGATTCCCACTGTGCTGTTGCAATCCACATCCATCTATCCTTCATCCACGCCAATCCAAGCATCGTTGGTATGTCAAACCTCATCTTTTAGCTATATCTGCAATGTAGAATGCATATTTGTTGTATACGTGCATTTGTTAGAGCTTTATAGCTAGGCCATAGCTCATGTATGTTGGGAGATGCCTGTCACATGCTCTGAGATCTGTGTATTTCTACTGCACTCAGATCCATTCATCATTCTGTTATACATGTTCTGATCCATAGTTCATGATGTGATAGTTTCCTCATCTGTAGCAGCATTCTATGTTGTACAGTGTATTCTAATGCATATGATGTTTGATAGATGCTGTATTGTATGAATCCACACTTTTGCATTGCATGCATGGTCTGATACTATGCTTTTATTTGCATTTTCAGTTTTACCTTCTTTTGATCATTTACATTAAACAAGTTACCGGAACTTACACAGTGTGATGATTGAAGGGCGAGTAAACTACCTGTGGAATTATTCTTCACAATAAGGGGAACAGGACACATATTTTTTGCCCCTCTTAAATAACAGACAGGCTTTGTGCCAGTCTATTGGAACCATCCCACTTGAAGATAATATAGTAGATAATATAAAGGGGTTTATCAATAACAACTTAAAGGGAAGCCGAGGTGAGAGGGATATCTAGGCTGCCATATTTATTTCCTTGTAAACAATGCCAGTTGCCTGGCAGCCCTGTTGATCTTCTGGCATACGTAGTTTGAGTCAACACCCTGGAACAAGCATATGCGTACGTTAAAAAGGGGCGCTGGGAAAAAGGGGAGTGGGGTTTTAACCACTTCCCGACCGCCTAACGCACAGAGGCGGCCAGGAAGTGGAGCCCTGAAGGACCGGCTCACCCACAGAGGCGGCGGTCCATTTAAGGGCATGGGCGGAGCAATCGCGTCATCCGTGACGCGATCCTCCGCCGGCACCTGTCACCGCTCGCCCGCCGCAACATCCCGCCGGCTATACGGAAGCGCCGGCGGGATGTTAACCCCGCGATCGCCGCATACAAAGTGTATAATACACTTTGTAATGTTTACAAAGTGTATTATACAGGCTGCCTCCTGCCCTGGAGGTCCCAGTGTCCGAGGGACCACCAGGGCAGGCTGCAGCCACCCTAGTCTGCACCCAAGCACACTGATTTCTCCCCCCCCCTGCCCCAGATCGCCCACAGCACCCCTCAGACCCCCCCCTGCCCACTCCCCAGACCCCTGTTTGCACCCAATCACCCCCCTAATCACCCATCAATCACTCCCTGTCACTATCTGTCAACGCTATTTTTTTTTATCTCCCCCCCTGCCCACTGCCCCCTCCTGATCACCCCCCCACCCCTCAGATTCTCCCCAGACCCCCCCCCCCCCCCCTGTGTACTGTATGCATCTATTACCCCTGATCACCTGACAATCACCTGTCAATCACCCATCAATCACCCCCTGTCACTGCCACCCATCAATCAGCCCCTAACCTGCCCCTTGCGGGCAATCTGATCACCCACCCACACCAATAGATCGCCCGCAGATCCGACATCAGATCACCACCCAAACGCAGTGTTTACATCTATTCTCTCCTCTAAACACCCACTAATTACCCATCAATCACCCATCAATCACCCCCTATCACCACCTGTCACTGTTACCCATCAGATCAGACCCTAATCTGCCCCTTGCGGGCACCCAATCACCCGCCTACATGCTCAGATTGCCCTCAGACCCCCCACTTATCAATTCGCCAGGGCATTATTTACATCTGTCCTTCCCTGTAATAACCCACTGATCACCTGTCAATCACCCATCAATCACCCCCTGTCACTGCCACCCATCAATCACCCCCTGTCACTGCCACCCATCAATCAGCCCCTAACCTGCCCCTTGCGGGCAATCTGATCACCCACCCACACCAATAGATCGCCCGCAGATCCGACATCAGATCACCACCCAAGCGCAGTGTTTACATCTATTCTCTCCTCTAAAGAACCACTAATTACCCATCAATCACCCATCAATCACCCCCTATCACCACCTGTCACTGTTACCCATCAGATCAGACCCTAATCTGCCCCTTGCGGGCACCCAATCACCCGCCTACACGCTCAGATTGCCCTCAGACCCCCCCTTATCAATTCGCCAGTGCATTAGTTACATCTGTTCTTCCCTGTAATAACCCACTGATCACCTGTCAATCACCTGTCAATCACCCATCAATCACCCCCTGTCACTGCCACCCATCAATCACCCCCTGGCACTGCCACCCATCAATCACCCCCTGTCACTGCCACTCATCAATCAGCCCCTAACCTGCCCCTTGCGGGCAATCTGATCACCCACCCACACCAATAGTTCGCCCGCAGATCCGACGTCAGATCACCTCCCAAGGGCAGTGTTTATATCTGTTCTCTACCCTAAACACCCACTAATTACCCATCAATCACCCCCTGTCACTGCTACCTATCAGATTAGACCCCTATCTGCCCCTAGGGCACTCAATCACCTGCCCTCAGAATGCCCTCAGGCCCCAGCCCTGATCACCTCGCCAGTGCATTGCTTGCATCTATTCCCCCCTCTAATCACACCTTGAGACACCCATCAATCACCTCCTGTCACCCCCTAGCACACCTACCCATCAGATCAGGCCCTAATTTGCCCCGTGTGGGCTCCTGATCACTCGGCCAAACCCTCGGATCCCCCTCAGACCCCCTTCCGATCACCTCCCCAGTGCATTGATTGCATCTATTTTCCCCTCTAACCACCCCCTGAGACACCCATCAATCACCTCCTGTCACCCCCCTAGCACTCCTATCCATCAGATCAGGCCCAATACAACCTGTCATCTAAAAGGCCACCCTGCATATGACCGGTTCCACAAAATTCGCCCCCTCATAGACCACCTGTCATCAAAATTTGCAGATGCTTATACCCCTGAACAGTCATTTTGAGACATTTGGTTTCCAGACTACTCACGGTTTTGGGCCCGTAAAATGCCAGGGCGGTATAGGAACCCCAGAAACGGACCCCATTTTAGAAAAAAGACACCCCAATGTATTCTGTTAGGTGTATGACGAGTTCATAGAAGATTTTATTTTTTGTCAAAAGTTAGCGGAAATTGATTTTTGGTTTTTTTTTTCACAAAGTGTCATTTTTCACTAACTTGTGACAAAAAATAAAATCTTCTATGAACTCGCCATACACCTAACGGAATACCTTGGGGTGTCTTCTTTCTAAAATGGGGTCACTTGTGGGGTTCCTATACTGCCCTGGCATTTTAGGGGCCCTAAACCGTGAGGAGTAGTCTAGAAAACAAATGCCTCAAAATGACCTGTGATTAGGACGTTGGGCCCCTTAGCGCACCTAGGCTGCAAAAAAGTGTCACACATGTGGTATCGCCGTACTCAGGAGAAGTAGTATAATGTGTTTTGGGGTGTATTTTTACACACACCCATGCTGGGTGGGAGAAATCTCTCTGTAAATGGACAATTGTGTGTAAAAAAAATCAAACAATTGTCATTTACAGAGGTATTTCTCCCACCCAGCATGGGTATGTGTAAAAATACACCCCAAAACACATTATACTACACCTCCCGAGTACGGCGATACCACATGATTGGCACTTTTTTTCAGCCTAACTGCGCTAAGGGGCCCAAAGTCCAATGAGTACCTTTAGCATTTCACAGGTCATTTTTGTTTCAAGACTACTCCTCACGGTTTAGGGCCCCTAAAATGCCAGGGCAGTATAGGAACCCCACTAATGACCCCATTTTAGAAAGAAGACACCCAAACGTATTCCGTTAGCAGTATGGTGAGTTCATAGAAGATTTTATTTTTTGTCACAAGTTAGCGGAAAATGACACTTTGTGAAAAAAAAACAATTAAAATCAATTTTCGCTAACTTGTGACAAAAAAATAAAAACTTCTATGAACTCACCATACTCCTAACGGAATACCTTGGGGTGTCTTCTTTCTAAAATGGGGTCATTAGTGGGGTTCCTATACTGCCCTGGCATTTTAGGGGCCCTAAACCGTGAGGAGTAGTCTTGAAACAAAAATGACCTGTGAAATCCTAAAGGTACTCATTGGACTTTGGGCCCTTTAGCGCAGTTAGGGTGCAAAAAAGTGCCACACATGTGGTATCGCCGTACTCGGGAGAAGTAGTACAATGTGTTTTGGGGTGTATTTTTACACATACCCATGCTGGGTGGGAGAAATACCGCTGTAAATGGACAATTGTGTGTAAAAAAAAATCAAAACATTGTCATTTACAGAGGTGTTTCTCCCACCCAGCATGGGTATGGGTAAAAATACACCCCAAAACACATTGTACTACTTCTCCTGAGTACGGCAATACCACATGTGTGGCACTTTTTTGCAGCCTAACTGCGCTAAGGGGTCCAAAGTCCAATGAGCACCTTTAGGCTTTACAGGGGTGCTTACAATTTAGCACCCCCAAAATGTCAGGACAGTAAACACACCCCACAAATGACCCCATTTTGGAAAGTAGACCCTTCAAGGTATTCAGAGAGGGGCATGGTGAGTCCGTGGCAGATTTCATTTTTTTTGTCGCAAGTTAGAAGAAATGGAAACTTTTTTTTTTTTCCACAAAGTGTCATTTTCGCTTACTTGTGACAAAAAATAATATCTTCTATGAACTCACTATGCCTCTCAGTGAATACTTTGGGATGTCTTCTTTCCATAATGGTGTCATTTGGGGGGTATTTATACTATCCTGGAATTCTAGCTACTCATGAAATATGACAGGGGGTCAGAAAAGTCATAGATGCTTGAAAATGGGAAAATTCACTTTTTGCACCATAGTTTGTAAACGCTATAACTTTTACCCAAACCAATAAATATACACTGAATGGGTTTTTTTTTATCAAAAACATGTTTGTCCACATTTTTCGCGCTGCATGTATACAGAAATTTTACTTTATTTGAAAAATGCCAGCACAGAAAGTTAAAAAAATCATTTTTTTGCCAAAATTCATGTCTTTTTTGATGATTATAATAAAAAGTAAAAATCGCAGGAGCAATCAAATAGCACCAGAAGAAAGCTTTATTAGTGACAAGAAAAGGAGCCAAAATTCATTTAGGTGGTAGGTTGTATGAGCGAGCAATAAACCGTGAAAGCTGCAGTGGTCTGAATGGAAAAAAAGTGGCCGGTCCTTAAGGGGTAGAAAGCCCTAGGTCCTCAAGTGGTTAAACGATAAACATGGATAACGTTTAAAAATATATTGCACTATATTTCATTTAAAAATAATGTTTTATAAAGTTATAAATCATTAAATAATGTGCATGAAATCGGCAATTGTGAAAACGTTAATCTTCTGTTTAAAAAGTTAAATGTATAATAAAGTTTAAAAAAAATAGTAAGTAACCCTCCCTGTACCTACCCCTAACCCCTAGACCCCCGTATTGGTGCCTAAACCTAAGACTCCCCTGGTGGTGCCTAAACCTAAGACCCCCCTGGTGGTGCCTAAACCTAAGACCCCCCCTGGTGGTGCCTAAACCTAAGACCCCCCTGGTGGTGCCTAAACCTAAGCCCCCCCCTGGTGGTGCCTAAACCTAAGACTCCCCTGATGGTGCCTACACCTAAGACCCCCCTGGTGGTGCCTAAACCTAAGACCCTCCTTAGTGATCACTGTATTGTGTGTAGAATAATGTTTTAGAAACAGTAAGGGATAAAATATATTACAATTTACGTTACGTACTGATCGTTTTATTTTGTGAATAATAATGTTTTACAAACAGTGGGATAACCTTTAAAATAATGTTTTATTGAAATAGGAAACGTAAATCATCACAAGCAGTTATAAAACATTAAAAATCTTCGGGCGCCGTTGGAAAACGTTATTATTCTTGGGCGCCCTTTTTTCCTGTTCGGCGCCAAGTAAACAATATTTATTATGGGAGTGAATGTCGGCGCCCGATTTGTCCACTAGCCACCTGCGCCCTTTTTTACTGTTTCCCAAGCATATGGCTAATCCAGTAAAACCTGAGTCAGTTGAGTCAGAGTACCTGATCTGCTGCATGCTTGTTCAGGGTCTATGGATAAAAGTATTAGAGACACAGGATCAGGAGCACTGCTAGGCAACTGGTATTGTTTAAGGGCTTGTTCACACTACAAGAGCTTTTTAAGCACTAGTGATTTTGAAAAGCTCTTGCTAATTCAATGCTATGGGTATTTTTACAAAATCACATCGCTCCAGTGGGAACACGCACATAGGATAACATTATTTATTGTATTTATAAAGCGCCAACATATTACGCAGCGCTGGACATTAGGTTACAGACAATATTTAGGGGTGACATACAGCAGAATGATAATACAGGAATACAAGAAACACCAGATCATGCAGTACAGTATGAGTACAAGGTAATGCTTAGTCAGTCACTGAATGGGAGCATAGAGATTAGGCAAGTTCGGTTCACTCAGATGCATAGCATGGGTTCACAGTAATGGAGGTGCATGATCAGGTAGGACACAAAAGGAGGAGGACCCTGCCCGAAGGCTTACAATCTAGAGGGAGAGGTAAGGACATGAAAGGTAGGGGACTAGAGTTCAACTGTGGGTTTAGAGCACTTGTGAGGGGTAGTAGGCCAGAGTGAAAAGGTAAGTTTTGAGGGCCTTCTTGAAGATGTTGAAGGAGGGGGCTGCCCTAATGGGTGGAGGTAGGGAGTTCCATAGTGTTGGAGCAGCTCTTGAGAAGTCCTGGAGGCGTGCATGGGACTGGGTGATGCGGGGGGGCGGTCAGACGAAGTTGATTGGAAGAGCGGAGTGAGCGGCTAAGTGTGTACCTCTGAGTAAGATCGGAAATGTAGGTTGGACGGGTTTTGTGGACAGATTTGTAGGTCAGACACAGTATCTTGAATCTGATTCTGGACTGGATAGGAAGCCAGTGGAGGGATTCAAGGAGGAGATCCGCCGCGGTGGAGCGATGGGAGGAGTGGATAATTCTGACTGCCGCATTCATGATGGACTGCAGTGGGGCTATTCGGGTCATAGGGAGACCAGACAGAAGGGCATTGCAGTAGTCAAGGCGGGAAACATTAGAAATAGCTTTTAACCACTTCAGCCTACAGTGTTGTTTCACCTTATGCATGCGAGCAACTTTCACCTCCCATTCATTCGCCAATAACTTTATCACTATTTATCACACTGAAATTATCTGTATCTTGTTTTTTCCACCACCATTTAAGCTTTCTTTGGGTGGTACTTTTTGCTAAGAATTATTTTATTCTACATCCATTCTAACAGGAAGATTAAGAAAGAAATGGAAAAAATTCATTTTGTCAGTTTTTGGCCATTATAGTTTGAAATTAATACATGCTACCGTAATTAAAACTCGTTTTTTTATTTGCCCATTTGTCCCGGTTATTACACCGTTTAAATTATGTCCCTATCACAATGTATGGTGCCAATATTTTATTTGGAAATAAAGGTGCATTTTTTTCAATTTGCGTCCATCACTATTTACAAGCTTATAATTTTAAAAATTATAGTAATATACTCTCTTGGCATGCATATTAAAAAAAAAGTCCAGACCCTTAGGTAACTATTTATGTTTTTTTTTATTATTGTAATTTTTTTATTTTATTTTTTAATTAAACATTTTATTTGGATAATTTTTGGTGTGGGAGGTAAACAGTTAATTGTAAATGTGTTTATTTACTTAAAAATGTATGTGGATGTAGTTTTACTATTTGGCCACAAGATGGCCACAGTGAAAAAAAAATTTGTCCTGGAAACAAGCGCTCTCGCTTCCGGGAACCATAAAGCATATATCCGTCCAGATAGAACTAAGTGGTTAAAATCACAAGCGCTTAGAAAAGCTCTTGTAGTGTGAACAAACCCTAAAAGGTAATACATATGCAGCCTCTATATCACTTTCTCACCTCGGGTTCCCTTTAAAGAGTAACTGTAATCAAGGATTGGACTTCATCCCATTCAGTAGCTAATACCCCTTTTCCCATGAGAAATCTTCACCTTTTCTCAAATAGGTCATCAGGGACATCTGCATGGCTGATATTGTGAAGAAACCCCTCTGACAGTGTCCTGTCTGGGGGGGGGGGACATTTATCAAGAATATAAATCAAATCAAAATATTGGTAGTTTTTTTTTTTTTTTAGAAATTCGGCAGAACTGTCTCAGACATCCTAAGAAGTCACTAGTGCAGTTTACTTCTTTAACTGTTTTTAGCGAGGTCGGCATCTCCAACGGTGGGGACCCCCGGCCACCGGCTGGGAGCAGAGCTGCGGCGAGGGATAGATCAGCTGCCAGGGGCTGGAGGAAGCCCCAGGTAAGTAGAACTTTCTTTTTTACCTCGGATCTTCCCTTTAAAGCAAATCTGAAGCAAAAATAAACTTATGAGATAATGAATTGCATGTGTTGTATGTATAATGAATAGAACATTAGCAGCAAAGACAAGAGTGTCATATTTTTATTTTCAGTTATATGGCTTTATTTATAACATTAAATCAGACTGTCATTGTTGCAGTTTAGAGTTTACACTCTGGACCTTATTTAATTCCCTTTTTCTCCTAAGTTCTCTCCTAAGTGATATTTTCACAGATTTTTAATACATGTCTTTAAAGCCACCAGTAGGCAAGAAAATGCTCAAAATAATGTAAATAGTACTTCTTCACCTATTTTCTGTTACTTTTGGTACTTTTTCAATTGCAGAGGGCTAAAAAGTTATTTTTAAGTTAAGTTTAAAAATTATCTCCTAGGAGAAAACATTGGAGAAAAGTGAATTTAATCCAAAGGCCTCTGGCCCAAATGCAGTTCATTTTTTCTCCCAAGGTTTCTCCTAGGTGATATTTTCAACCCTTGTCAATAAAATGCTTTTTTAAACCACCAGCAGGCAAGAAAATACTAAAAATAATTTTGACAGTACCTTCTCATCTACTTTTTAGTACTTTTTCAATTGAAAAATGCTGCGGTCCCCATTCCAGTGCTAACTCCCCGGTAGCAGTATTCAGCCAATTTGGTCAAATACTGCTCTAGTCCCCCGCTGCGTGGGACTCCGGAAGTCTTCGTTAGCCCAAGTGTTCCCAAATATGGGCCACTCCATACTGCGCATGCACGAGAGCCCTCTCTCACGCACTTGTCGCCTGTCTTCGGGACAACTTGGCTCCTAAAGACTTCAAAGTCCCCCGCAGTGTGGGATTCAAACCTGGGAGCCAGCACTTAATTGAGGGGATCGGGAGAGGAGCGGAACAGCTCTATAGGACACAGAGCCTTTCCTCTCCTTAGGTAAGTATCTGCTTCATTTTTTTATATAGTGATTCCCATAGACTTTAAATAGAGGATTAAAATTATCTCCTAGGAATAAACTTAGGAAAAAAAGTGAATTGCATATGCCCCCTTTCTTTTAAGCTGTGAAACAAAGGAGAAGTGATGGCCCTCTGGACTATCCTTAAGTAAAACCTTATCTTAAACTGTCTCTTATTGTTTCTTGGATTTTTAAGCTCTTCAGAAACCGCGACCGACTGTGACTAGGTTGGTTGTCTAGCTTGCATAGATAACAACTGTTTTTTAACTCTCCCTATACTGGAAAAGCCACATCATTTCTTAGTAGGGTTGGTGTCATATGTGAATATGTTTATCTCATTATGTCACATGTCACTTCAGATTCACTTTAAGGCATTATTAGCATTCCTTTTAAGCTTAATCTTATCTCTAACATTTCTATTAATCCATAGCCTTTTTTATTCATGAACGCTTTTGTTCCCAATACTTCAATATTCATTGAGAGTATTTTAAAAGTTTGCCATTTCCCTTCAATTTCCTTTCCTTATAATAATTACTAAAATTCAACATCAGCACAGTCTAACATCTCACAGACTAATTTGTGACACTGTCACTAGGCAGAAATCGACCCTTGATATGCTTGACCGTCTCTGTGAGCAGAAGGTAGCGAAATATATTATTTGGTAACTGTAATCCATGATGGTGTCAGAGTCCAGGGTACAGCCCCACAGTTTACATATTTTTCTATAGACCAGTGGCTTCAGATGGAATGGATTCAGGATGAAACAATGTCATTGTACTCATCTACTTACATTTACTTTAAAGAGACTCTGTAACAAAAAAAAGTGCCCCTGGGGGTACTTACCCGGGGAGGGGGAAGCCTCTGGATCCTATTGAAGCTTCCCATCCTCCTCTGTCCCTCAGTGGTCTCATTGGGCCCCTCCGAAGCCACAGTCATCAATTTGTCAAGCTGTGACGCAGGCGCAGTAGCGTCTGCAATATTTGCCTCTGGTTGGCTCTAAT
Organism: Hyperolius riggenbachi; assembly: GCF_040937935.1. NCBI lineage: Eukaryota > Metazoa > Chordata > Amphibia > Anura > Hyperoliidae > Hyperolius > Hyperolius riggenbachi. The sequence continues at coordinate 158,583,951 of NC_090654.1, forward strand.
GTGCAGGTGACTTGCCCCTGCACAGTAGAGCGAACCCGACTGGCTATTTCCGCCTGATCCCGCCTGGGATTGGCTATTTCCGCCTGATCCCGAGCTGAGAGCCGCTACTGCGCATGTGCTGGAGTCGGAGAGGTAAATACTTACATGGCCACCGTTTGAAGGGGCCCAGCGAGACCACCGTGGGATGGAGGAGGATAGGGGAAGCCTTGATTGGATCCAGAGGCTTCCCCCTCCCAAGATAAGTACCCCCCCGGGGCACTTTTTTATTTTACAAGTTTTCTTTAATCATGTTGTGAGGATCCCTCCTGTAGCGTATTCTGTCCGTTGCAGTGGAGCTGCATCGGACAGTTCTGGCTTATCTGCTTGCATTCGGTTGTGCATTCGCAATAAGTCTTATTGTCATTTGCAATCACTCTGCAGTTCTGGGCAGCTCAGGATGCTGTCATCATTCCACCAATTGCTTGTTGCAGCTGAGCTGCGGCCAGATAGCCCTGGATTTCCTGCATGCATGTTGTTACATAATACTGCGTGTATTTCTTATGGGAGTCCTTTGCATTCACAGCCAGCTAGCAAATGGTAATCAAGCCAGCTCAGGATTGAGTGATTACCATTCAACTGTGTGGAGATTTGCATACCTGCATCCATTGGCTGATAGAAACACACAATAGTTGAAACTACATAAACATTTGATATACCCTATTAGAAAAGTATTAAAACTTAACTTTTAATCAAGTTGCATTAAAAAAGGATCCAATTTGCTGACCATATAGTATTAATGCGAAAAAGTGGACAGGAGGTAGGAAGTTTAGGGTCAAAGGATCATCCTCCTAGTTCACACTAGTATTCATTAAAAACCCTACACCAAACTCAACATGTTTCATTTCCTCAATTGGAAACTTCATCAGGACAGATACGTGCTCTAGTGATAGAGTAACAAAGTGCTCAACATAATAAATACATTGTCTAAATCACATATTTATAATAGGTTAGCAAGAAAATAACAGAGTGACGGCCACTACCAGCAGCCTGCTGGAAAGTGAGCGTCCAGCCTCTCCTTTTATACTGTGGTGAAGCCCCCAAAGGGATTCTGGGTGGGGTGGGACTGAGCACGCCCCCCCACCTGGTACAGAACTCCCCTCCTATTGGACCCTGCAAATGTCTATCAGAATTTTGGGCCAATGACATAAACTGGCTATACAAAGCCATACATTCACAAAATTTGTATGTAGAACAGAGGCGCCAGCAGGATAAAAGTCAATAAAAATTTTAAAAATTGCTTGGAGGAAGTGGTGGACTTGCCTCCCAAAAGCAGACACGAGATCCTGTCTTCATATAAATCAATACATTTATTATACAGTACCCCAAAAACAGTGCAACGCGTTTCGCAGGCCTAGCCCACTTCATCAGGCAATAAAAGTGGGGACAAAACAGAATTTCGGCAATAGCAGGTGTAGCGTCTCAGGCTGTTTTTGGGGTATCGTATAATAAATGTATTGATTTAAAAAATTTTAAAGTTTTATTGACTTTTATCCTGCTGGCGCCTCTGTTCTACATACAAATATTCTGTGTCCACTCCTGGTGGAGGGGAGTGCTACCCCCTTTCTTGTTTCTTTACTACAGAGAGCGACTTCTTAATCCTGAGTGAGGACAGGTCTAATCTCCTCACCTGCCTATTGAGTGGCTGCCTGAATGGTAACCCATGTTGTGAGTATAAATTCTCTCACTAAACCACTTACCAATTGTCTTTAACATACTACACCATATTGGGCTCTCAGTTTTTTTCTATTTTATACATTCTCAAAAGTTTTTCAACCTGTTTGTGGGCAAAAACACGCTTTATAGGTGCTCCAGGGAACCCGCATTTAGTGCCTGAAGCCCACACGGTCTCCACCGCTTCTAAAGCGGGGAAAACCGTCTCTCCGTATTTCCCCTAACCTGATTGGTGGATGCGCGGCTGAGGAGGCGGGGTTAGGTGCCGTGTTGGAGAGGTGATGGACAGGGCTCGCGGCCAATATGCCGGAAGGTCGCTTCCCATAACACGTACGCCGTAAAAACCGCCGCTCCTCCAGTTGAATAAATTAGATGACGTCAGGTCGCAGAACGGCAACCCGGCTGCGTACATGGTTACCATGGTGACGCGTATGCTGGGTGTAGAGCACAATGAATACATTAAAAGACGATACGTCATAGGCTCACGTCCTCCAGCATTAGGTTGCCTAGGAGACGCATCCATATGAAGACAAATGTGCGCGTATTAGCGGCCGCATCTCCACTAGCAATCACACTCTATTACGGAGAAAGAAGTTAATAATTAACTAAAATTTTCTTATTATTGTGTATTGCCTAGTTGCATGCTTGATGGACGTTTTCTGCATCCGCGGTGGGTCAGTGAAGCCCATTTTCCAGATAGTTTGAATTCTGCCATCACCATGTTGGTGACTGGTAGTATTCCTGCTACTCTAGTTTCTGGGAACGTAACTATAGGCTGCAGTTGCTATTAGTTACTATACTGTAGTCTTGCCTGGGTGGATGCTTGCTGGTGACTGTTGTTAGCCTGCTTGCTCCGCTTCTGTGAGCTGCGGTTGGTACTAGTTACGCTCCAATCTATAGTCTTGTCTTGTACCTGTCTGAATGCTTGCTATCGCTAAGGCAACACAGTGTGAACTAAGGCAGCGCAACATCGCACTGCGCTGCCATTGTGTTTTATTTGTAGCGATATCGGAAGCCCAGAGCTGCAGTTGCTCTGGGCAGCCTGTGTAACCTCTTCCATTATCCAGCTCTTATGCTGGGTACACACGTTGAGATTTCCCGTTCGATTCGTGGGATCGAACGTATCGATTCGATTATTTCCACCATGCTCGATTCGGATTTCGATCGTTTCTGCCGTCGATTTGGCATACTTAACATGCAAATCGACGGCAGAAACGACCAAAATCCAAATCGAGCATGTTAGAAATAATCGCATCGATTTGTTCGATCCCGCGAATCGAACAGAAAATCTCAATGTGTGTACCCAGCATAAGCCTTGTTGCGCAGGGTGGTCAGAAAGTATGACCCCCCAGCATTACACATATGCTGTGTGGCCATATAAAAAGTGGATTGATGTGGAAAAGTGTGTGTGTGTGGGGGAAGGGGGGGGGGAGTAAGGCAGAGAGGGCAATTTCCCCAGGACTACCACATCTATAGGGGCCCCCAACAAGTGTCCACCACCCCACCAAATTATTTGAAGACAGACAGACTCTGCTGCTTCTCCCTGCTGCTCTTTGTCACACTTGGGGGGGTGGGTCGGTAGGTTGTTAGGGGACGCATCTGTCCAGTATATTAGAGGGGGGAAGCACAAATCTGGCTACTGTATGTGGGGGGAGTGGGGCATATCTAAATATTCTGGGGAACGGGGAGAACATCAGGCTACTATACTGGGAGAGGGGTGCACATCTAACTACTTGGAGGGGGGGGGAGAACATTTAGCTAATGAAACTGGGAGGTGGTCGTTAGGTACACATCAGACTACTGTACTGGGGGGGGGGGGGGAGGTCCCAGGTTATTTTGGCCCAGGGGCCCCATTGTAGCTAGGACCGGCTCTGAAGCCTTTCACAGTTCCCACTTTTGGGCAAGAGATATTATGGTTGCTTAGATAAATCTACTGGGACTGTTTCAAACATCTGAATTGTAGGGCCATAGGCAACAGCAGGAAAGAATGGCACAGGATTATCCAGGTTGCTTTGTTGGTGATGATGCGTATGTAGGCAGCAGTAACCCCATACGGTTATGGGTGAACAGGCTTGACATTTGCTCACAACTGGCACAGCAGGCCATTCAAGTTCTCTCTTGTCCGGCATCCAGTGTTCTGTCCGAAAGAATCTTTAGTGCTGCTGGATGCAAAGCAGTTCATTTTGGCTGAGCGCTTAAGCTGAGTGCCATCATAGCATCAATGCTATGCTGCGCACCCCCATGTAAGTGTAATTTGGGGCTCTGGTGATTGACCAGACCCCGAATTATATCTCTCTTTGAGTTGCCGCAACTCAGAGGGGGAATAGTATTTAACACCACCAGGGAGTTTAGCGGCAGCAGGGAGAGCCATCATTCGGCTTGCCCTGTGCCTAACTGCCCAGCGCCTGGATGTACCCACCCACTGGTGGTGTGGTTATGGACAATCATGATCATCGAGGGATAATTTCAATCACCTGACTTGCAAAATGAACTAAATGCAAATTGAAAAAAGAAGGGGACATCACATAACTGATGCCAGCAAGCTGCAAATTCATGCTGCTTCTATTAACCTAGACATTTGCTATTACCTCAACAACCATACCTGCAGGTGCTGCTTAGGCCAAAATTTGTCAGAATTTTTGGTAGAATTAATTTAATTATGGGGCAAACTAGCAGTCATGTGTACAGTATATGTTTAAAACACAAAGTTCACATATTTGGAAGTGTGAAAATAAAATTAAAATTAAAATGTTTACTCTATAATGTAGTACACATAACTCTATTAATATTTTGTGATGATGTCAGCAACGTGCTAGTTGAAGCTGGCTCTATCAACTCTGACTTTTTTATGACACAACCACACCTGCACTTGTTTGAAACCAATTTTTCCACTAGTCAGTGTCAGAATTTTTCCAGTATTCATGTTGTGCTAAAAACTAACAATCATGTGCCTATGTTTATAAGATTTTTGGAAGTGTGGGGAAATTGTTCTGCTTCACGGACACTATGTGCATGGAGGTTATATGTTTTCTCTGTGTTTGTGTGGGTTTCCTTCTGGTATTGCAGTTTCCCATGTCCCATAGCATATCTATGAAAAAGCTTGTGGGAGATTTGGGCACAGGATAAAGCCAACAAATGGCTTACCCTGCTCCTGCACAAGTTCCCGGCGGTGCTAACTACTATTCCCCCTCCAGGTCACCGTGGATGGTGGGGAATGATGTAATTCTGCTTCCAGCTATTGCTGGCGATCGAATTACAGTGTTTAAAAAGTAGCTTCAGCTCCGTCTTTTGATGGTGCCCAAATTACTCACCGAGCGCAGCTATACAGTAGCTTAATAATTCCTATTACGGCCTGTGGTTGCGCCGGGTGCGCCCAAATCTCCTGTGCTGTTTTAACAGCGCTCGATCCCGTAAACAAACTCTGATAGATTAAATGGTCTTCCCCTTAAAAGAAAAAAAATGTCCTTAGACTACTGTAAAAACATGAGATAATTTACTATGGTAGAAGTTAGATTGTAAGCTTCTCTGAGGGACAGTTAGTCACATGACTGTATACACTTTGTTAAAGTACTGAAGAAGATCTCAGCGCTATATAAATACACAGTAATGAGCTGTGCTCAGATTACTGGACATGTATCCTTAACCCCATTTTTTTAAATTTACGTTACCACTGGTATCTATAATACTTTTTTTTTATCACTTGGTTGGTGCAAGGGGATGAGAGATGTTAGTACAGAAAAAATAATTTAAGTACAACTACCACTTCTTTCTCCAAAATAAACAAAAGTCTAAACTGCATACAGGCACATTTCATTACATTAAAAGTTAATTTACTACAATAATTTAATTCAAAAAGTGATATTCATATATGATATGCATTAATTACACATAGAGCAGGCCCAGATTTACATCACAGGAGCCTATAGGCACAGATGGTCTTGCACCCTAGACTTCGCCCTCCATAAACCTACAAACTCCAGCCGAACCACACCACAAGTGTGCTGGCTGGCCCAGCTGTCAATTCTCCCTTACTTTCTTTGCCCGGCTTAAGTAGCTACAGGCGTCTATTTGAAAAGGGTGCCTGGAAAAAAGGGCTCCTGGTGTAGCCCATATATACCACATTCGGCTACAAAGGGCACATGGTGTAGCCCATATATGTCAACTTCGGCTACAAAGAGTGCCTGGTGTAGCCCATATGCCAACTTCGGCTACAAAGGGCACATGGTGTAGCCTATATATGCCAACTTCGACTACAAAGGGCACCTGGTGTAGCCCATATATGCCAAATTCGGCTACAAAGGGCACCTGGTGTAGCCGAAGAAGCTAGTTTTAGTTTATAAAAAGGATGCTGTTATAGGCAAAATTTGTTGGGCTATTAAAGGGCTGTAGATATAGCTAAGAAAAGTGACTATTATGACCTAACTGCTCCCTATTCTTACACAGAACCCTCCACTGATGGTGCCTAACCCTAAGACCCCCCAGGTGGTGCCTAACCCTAAGACTCCCCTGGTGGTGCCTAACCCTAAGACTCCCCTGGTGGTGCCTAACCCTAAGACTCCCCTGGTGGTGCCTAACCCTAAGATCCCACAGGTGGTGCTTAACCCTAACTCTCCCCAGGTGGTGCCTAACCCTAAGGACCCCCCCCCCCCCTCACTTGTGATGCCTAATCCTAACCTCCCCTGCACCCTTGAATCAAAAATCTCGGCTATAAAAGGGTGCCCTTTTGTAGCAGAATCAAAAACCTTGTAGCATAAAACCTTGTAGCTGAATAAAAAATATGGGCTACAAAGGGGCGCCCTACTGTAGCCGAAAACCTTGTGGCCGAATAAAAATATGGGCTACAAAGGGGTGCCCTTTTGTAGCCGAAAACCTTGTAGCCGAGTAAAAAATATAGGCTACAAAGGGGTGTACTGTAGCCGAAAAAAAAAATGGGCTGCAAAAGGGCAGCCACTTGTAGCCTATATCAAAACTCGGGCACCCTTTTCACCACCTTGTAGCCCATATTTGCAGAAATAACATTGATGTCTATGGAGGCGCCCCTTTCATATAGGCAGCTCAGGAGCCCTTTTAAACGGATCCCAGCTACAGGTGCCCCTTAGTATAAGATGGCCAGAGGTATCCTCAGTATTAAGTAGCTAGAGGTGACCCAAAGTATTAGGTAGCTTGAAGGTAGATGCTGAGAGTCAGATGAGTAACCTCTAATTTACATGCCACTCTGCCTAGGGAGGGAGAGAGGGAGGCACTCTGGGAGGGGAGTGAGCAGCCTTTCCATCATCAGGCGCTTGTTGGCATGTGCCTACAGCGCATTATGGTAAATCTGGTTCTGACACAGAGTGATGTATTTCAAATGTGGGCTCTATACTTGACCAGACTTTTTTTTTCATGAATTACTGTACCAATGTGGAGGTGATAAGCCTGTGGCACTGCTGAGGTATTTGGAAACCCAGAATGCTATGAAGGCAGCGTTCAGCATGTCGACAGTTTTTGGGTCTGATGTCGTTCATCTTCCTTTTGACAATAGCCCATAGATTTTCTATAAAGTTTAGGTCAGGCGAGTTTGCTGGCTAATCAAACACAGTGACACCATGGTCATTAAACAGGAAATTGGTACTTTTTACAGTGTGGGTAGATGCCACGTCCTGCTGGAAAATTAAATTGGCATCTCCATAAAGCTTGTCAACAGAGGGAAGCATAGTAGATGGCTGCACTGGCTTTTGATCCATGGACCAACACACTGGTGGAGTTAATGAAGGTAGGGTGGCCTGACTGCCACTTATGGAAGGAAGGCAGAAAGAAGGAAGGCAGAAAGAGGGAATGCAGTCCAAACATGCAGCATTCTTGACGGTGTCGAAAGGAACTTTTAAGTGCTAGTTGTTGGTTATAAGAGCCACAACCCTCTCCAATGCAGTGGGAGGAGAGGATGAGAAGCATGTACACAAGTTACAATTTAGATAACATTGCACAAGGCCTGGTCCACTGTGATGAGAAAGCCAACCTTCTCAACAAGACATAAAGCCCAATCATGAAAAGCCCCCATAACACCATCACTGGAGTTTCCATAGTATTTTGTGAGTATGAGGGGAGGTTTTGGTGACAGGCCCTCATTTGTGTTAGTTGGAGGGAGTGAATAAATAAAAAATGTTTATGTAGACAGGCTTTAAATAGATATCTGCAATTAACATACTTTAGGTGAGTATTTATCAGAATCCCTGACGACAGCCTAAACATAAAATTAAAGCATTTTATTTGCCATTATCTTTAAACTTGGTCTACTTTCATTCTCTGGATTCACTGATGGGGTGTTTAAACACAACACCTTTGAAAACCGTTTCTAAACTTTTCAGCAACAACAAATAAATAATTCTGTTGATTAATTTATCTGGTAATTATTTAACAAGATCGGAAGAAGAAAACTTAAATGCCTGATTATACAGTTTCACAAAGGAAAATGCTAAACAAAAGGGGCAAATCCCAGTTTAAACTGTGCTCGCACAACAGAGCTATTTAAAGCATGGTTACCGATGGAAAGGCACCGCGCTTTTATAGATGGTTGCTCTTTCTGGCCTTACTAAGATAATTTTCTTTGTACTTCAATGAACAGTGTGTTTTAACAGGATTCTAAAAACATAAAAAGGATTTTATTTGAAGCAAGTGACTCTTCCCTTCACCACTGCACTCTCCCTATAAAACAAATATTGTCAGTGTACGAGACATGGTTAAAAACAAGCCAGCTTTAAACCTGCCAAGTGCTTGCAATGAAAGGGACTATTCTTCTTATCACTGAATTCCAGTTTGATGTGACCAGTGAATACTAAAGGCTCATAGAGCAGCATGAATGGTATTGAATCAGCAGCTGGACTGTTGAAGGGGATGCCACTGTCATCTATTGAACCGGTTCAGTGAAATTAGCATTTTTAAAATCTTTTATTAACATTATTTCATTTATGTAGTGTGCCCAGGTCCAGCTCATTGTCTATAGGTTTGTGCCAATTTAAGTTTTACACTTCAGCTATTCCATCCTTGGATCAGATTTTACTTCCCTCCCTCCATCATTATTTCTGACACATCGGTGTGTGGAATCAGCAGACTGTGCAACCACTACACACAGGTGCAATTAAAGATAAAAATGATTTATAACAAAGATTTAATTAAGAGTTCCTAGGAAGTGCGTTCCAAATTTCTCCAGACTTTACACAATTTATCAGCTCCATTGGAACAAAAGCAAAACATGTCTTGTAGTGAATTATTTCTACAACAGCTCTATGGGATTAAAAGGAAGTGACCGTAGTGTGTAAATTGCATCCTCTTTGCATGCCATTCCATCAATCCACCTACAGGAAGACCAAGTTCAGAAGCTATTCCAAAATGTGTTGCCCTGAGATTCCATTCCCATCAACAATGTGTTGGCCCAGAAAAAACTCTTATTCTTCCGCATTACTGGCCACTATATTTTGGTAAATGTTGAACTATCAACATTAACTTTGTTGTGTACATCTCAACAAATCAAAGGATAAGTCCGACACAGATGTTTTCTTAGCCCTTTGTGAACACTCACTAGCAAAGTTTGTTTTTCTCTGTGTCGAAGCTTCTTGATTATCCAATGCCAAATAAATCAGTATTTATGTAAGTCTCTGGGATGTTTTTCTATTTAGCCCCTCTCAATCTCCCTAACTAACGTAATGCTGCACCCACATCCTCCAAAACTCCCTCTAAGGAGGGTCGTAAACTACTGGCATTAACATGACTATGACTGGACTGTGCATGGAGCTGAAGTATGCTTTGGCATCAGGCATTTCTGTGCTGAATGCTAGTTACCAATATCCCCATTGGTACATTTCAAGAAACCTGCCATCAGTCCCTCATTGCCATGCCCCACTTTAAACATGCCCTCGACCACTGGAATTACATCCATGGCAGTAACAGCCACACCTCCCCTCCAATCAGTGTTAAAGGAATAGGTGAGTGGGGTGAGTGGCATGAGTACCAAGCCTCTCCAGGTTGTCACTATGGGAGGCCAGGTCATAACAGTGATGCAATGGCCTACCTCCAGAAGCCAATGGGTGACTGGATGGAATTTCCATCATGATATAACTGCTGGAGGAAGGCACCTTTCGTTTGTCTGAATCTATTGTATGGCATTTTATGTGGCTCTCTTTTGCTGTCTCTAATCTAGCACCACCGTACATCAATATGTTAATTTCTACTAGCCATACTTAGCCTCCCTGGTGATGCATTTCTGTCTGGATTTATGGGTCTAAAAGCAGTACATTTGTTTCAAGAATTTTCGGCCTCCAATTTTTAAGTCATAACTCACCAAAATATATCAGAATAAAAGCCTGGTAGACATTCTGCATATAAATAAAAGACTGGAACACAAATAAATTATGCAATAATTAAATTTATCTATAAACTGAAAAAATAGCTAAACTGTACAAATAAGGCACCAGACTATACAGTATGTACATATATATCTAATACATCTCCCGTGTGTGGTACATTTTAAAACAAGGAATGGCACAGAGGGTGACATCACAATCGGGGTAGTAGAAGCGGGATTCCTTTCTGACTTTACTCCCTTTGCTATGAGTTTTAGGTGGCAGACAGAGAGTAGTCAAAATCCAGGCAGAGAGTAGTCAAAATCCAGGCAGAGGTCGGTGCAGGCTGCAGGCAGAGAGTAGTCAAAATTAGTGTTGGGCGAACAGTGTTCGCCACTGTTCGGGTTCTGCAGAACATCACCCTGTTCGGGTGATGTTCGAGTTCGGCCGAACACCTGACGGTGCTCGGCCAAACCGTTCGGCCACATGGCCGAACTAAGAGCGCATGGCCGAACGTTCCCCGAACGTTCGGCTAGCGCTGTGATTGGCCGAACGGGTCACGTGGTTCGGACCCGAACGCGCTCTGATTGGCCGAACGGTCACGTGGTTCGGGTAAATAAATACCCGAACCACGTCATATCTCCGCCATTTGTCTGTGGGTTTAGCTTTGGGTAGGCAGGCAGGGTAGTTCGCGCTCCAGCCACGCTAGCCAGGGTCCCCCCTGTCATTGTGTCACTGCTGGGAACAGTAGTACACCGCTTGCTCAGCCACACTATATAGCATTCTGTTTACTGCCACTCTGTGTACCTCGCTCAGCCACACTATATAGCATTCTGTTTACTGCCACTCTGTGTCTGCTGGGAATAGTAGTACACCGCTTGCTCAGCCACACTATATAGCATTCTGTTTACTGCCACTCTGTGTACCTCGCTCAGCCACACTATATAGCATTCTGTTTACTGCCACTCTGTGTCTGCTGGGAATAGTGGTACACCGCTCGCTCAGCCACACTATATAGCATTCTGTTCACTGTTCTGTGTCTGTTTGGAATAGTGGTACACCGCTCGCTCAGCCACACTATATAGCATTCTGTTTACTGTTCTGTGTCTGCTGGGAATAGTGGTACACCGCTCGCTCAGCCACACTATATAGCATTCTGTTTACTGTTCTGTGTCTGCTGGGAATAGTGGTACACCGCTCGCTCAGCCACACTATATAGCATTCTGTTTACTGTTCTGTGTCTGCTGGGAACAGTAGTACACCGCTCGCTCAGCCAGAGTATATAGCATTGTGTTTACTGCCACTCTGTGTACACCGCTCAGCCAGACTATATACCATTGTTTACTGACACTCTGTGTACACCGCTCAGCCAGACTATATACCATTGTTTACTGACACTCTGTGTACACCGCTCAGCCAGACTATATACCATTGTTTACTGCCACTCTGATTCTGCTGGGAACAGTAGTACACCGCTCGCTCAGCCAGACTATATAGCATTGTGTTTACTGCCACTCTGTGTACACCGCTCAGCCAGACTATTTACCATTGTTTACTGACACTCTGTGTACACCGCTCAGCCAGACTATATACCATTGTTTACTGAAACTCTGTGTACACCGCTCAGCCAGACTATATACCATTGTTTACTGCCACTCTGATTCTGCTGGGAACAGTAGTACACCGCTCGCTCAGCCAGACTATATACCATTGTTTACTGACACTATATAGCAGACTATATAGCATTGTGTGTACACCGCTCAGCCAGACTATATACCATTGTTTACTGACACTCTGTGTACACCGCTCAGCCAGACTATATACCATTGTTTACTGCCACTCTGATTCTGCTGGGAACAGTAGTACACCGCTCGCTCAGCCAGACTATATACCATTGTTTACTGACACTCTGTGTACACCGCTCAGCCAGACTATATACCATTGTTTACTGCCACTCTGATTCTGCTGGGAACAGTAGTACACCGCTCGCTCAGCCAGACTATATACCATTGTTTACTGCCACTCTGATTCTGCTGGGAACAGTAGTACACCGCTCGCTCAGCCAGACTATATACCATTGTTTACTGACACTCTGTGTACACCGCTCAGCCAGACTATATACCATTGTTTACTGCCACTCTGATTCTGCTGGGAACAGTAGTACACCGCTCGCTCAGCCAGACTATATAGCATTGTGTTTACTGCCACTCTGTGTACACCGCTCAGCCACACTATATAGCATTGCGTACTCTGCCAGTCAGTGTGTATATTGCTGGGATCAGTAATACTCCACTCACCGTCAACCACTATATGAGCTCAACATGAGTTCCCCAGAGACCTCCGCTGTGAGCAGCACTCCCAACAACAGCAACAGCCAACGCCCCACGCAAGCTATAACATCCACCCCAGCAGCCAGTGGTCAGCAGCAGCCCTCCCCGGAGGAGAACGTTGTGTCCATCAGTCCGTCGCCAGAGCGATTAATGAGGGCTGCCATTGAGGAGATGATGGGGCCTGATGTGGAGGAGGAGGTCTGGCTCAGGCCAGCATCCCAAGTTAATGTTGAGGACGATGAGGGGTCTGTGTCTGGGGATGTTGGGGTGGCAGAGGTGGTGGGTGGGTCAGACTCAGGAGAAGAGTTGTATGATGAGGATGATGATCGGGACCATCTGTATGTGCCTCAGAGTCCGACCCCGGAAAACATGTTGTATCGTGTGTTTAGGTACTAAAATCTGCGTTCCCTCCCAGTAGTGTTGGGCGAACAGTGTTTGCCACTGTTTGGGTTCTGCAGAACATCACCCTGTTCGGGGTGACTATATAGCAGACTATATAGCATTGTGTTTAATGCCACTCTGTGTACACGGCTCAGCCACACTATATAGCATTGTGTTTACTTCCACTCTGTGTCTGCTGGGAACAGTAGTACACCGCTCACCCGCCACTGTATAGCATTGTGCTCTGTGTCACTGCTGACAATAGTGGTACACCGCTCACCCACCACTGTATAGCATTTCTGTACTGCCACTGTACTGCTGCCAGTCAGCGTGTACTTTAAGGATAAGTGAAATGAGGAAGAAATCCGGTGAAAGAGGGAGGGGCAAGGGAAGAGGTGTTTCCCCTGACGGTTCACGTACAGGCCACAGGGGAGCACCCAAGAAAACCCACTCAATACTGCCCATGTTGTCCAGGACAACAACCCTCACAGATCCAAAAGAACAGGACCAGATAATTACTTGGATGACCTCTCAAGCGTCCAGCAGTGGGTTAAGCAGCACCAGCACATCACGCACGAGGTCCGAGTCCTCAGCCAGTTAAAGTCTGGGCTTTCTTTGAAGACTGCACTGAGGATGTTACCATGGCGATTTGCAAGGTGTGCAAGACCCGCCTGAGCAGGGGGAAAAGTATTAACAACCTCTCCACCACCAGCATGAGCCGCCACATTCTATCCAAACATCCCACTCTGTGGGCAAACGCGGCAGGACAGGGTACCACCAGCAACACTGCCTCCCTTGGGTTCACCAGACTCACCACCAGACCCGCCTCAGCAGCAGCAGTAGCCCAGCCATTGCGTGGTTCACAACATTCACAAACATCAGACGATGCTGACACTGTCACTTTCCGGACTAGTGCTCTTGAGGTCTCCCAGTGTTCATCAAACACAACAACCAACAGCCCTTCGGTGTGCAGCGCTACGGTTGAGTTGTCTGTCTCTGAGATGTTTGAGCACAAGAGGAAATTGCCAGCAAATGACCCCCGGGCCGTGGCAGTAACAGCCAGCCAGCATAGCCAAGCTTCTGGCCTGCGAAATGCTGCCATATCGAGTGGTGGAGACAAACAGCTTCAAGGGCATGATGTCAGTGGCCATCCCACGTTACGTGGTTCCCAGCCGCTACCACTTTGCGCGCTCTGCAGTGCCTGAGTTGCATGAGCACGTGGTCAGCTAAATAACCCGAAGCTTGAAGAATGCCGTTGCCTGCAAGGTTCACCTCACCACTGACACCTGGACGAGTGCGTTCGGCCAGGGTCGATACATCTCCCTTACCGCGCACTGGGTGAACCTTGTGGAGCCTGGCAGCGATTCCTCACCTGCTACGGCGCGGGTGTTGCCCACGCCGCAAACAGCTGGATAACAACAGCAGCACCTACCTCTCTGACTCCTTCTCCTCCAACGCATCTCAAAGCTGTACCTCATCCGGAAATGCTAACCCAGCACCAGCAGCAGTAGGATCGTGGAAGCAGTGCAGCACAGCTGTTGGCATGCGTCAGCAAGCGTTGCTGAAGCTGATCTGCCTTGGGGATAAGCAGCACACAGGGGAGGAAATTTGGAGGGGAATAAAGGAACAGACGGATTTGTGGCTGGCACCGCTGGACCTGAAACCGGGCATGAAGCTAGACACCTGGCACGAACTGGCAATGTACGCAATAGAGGTGCTGGCTTGCCCGGCAGCCAGCGTTATGTCGGAACGCTGTTTCAGTGCTGCCGGAGGCATCATCACAGATCGGTGTATCCGCCTCTCCACAGAAAATGCAGACCGTCTGACTCAAATTAAAATGAATCAATCCTGGATTGGAAACGACTACGCAACACTCCTGGACCCCAACCAAGTAACATGACCGATGAACATCTGGGATGGTTTAGCGTTTCCGGTCCCTGTTTATTGAACCTCTCATCTGTATTACATTTATGACTGCATGGCGGCAAAAAGCATTGCTGCTATATCCGCACGCTTTTTGTCCTCATGCAAGGCCTGGGTTGTTGTGTCTCACAAAGCGTGGCCTTCTCCTCCTGCGCCTCCTCCTGTTCCATCACGTGTGCTGCTGCTGCTGCTGCTGGGTTACCGTTGCCGGTCCCTGTTTATGGAACCTCTTATCTTTATTACATTTATGACTACATGGCGGTACAAAGCATGCTATCCGCACGCTTTTTGTCCTCATGCAAGGCCTGGGTTGTTGTGTCTCACAAAGCGTGGCCTTCTCCTCCTGCGCCTCCTCCTGTTCCATCACGTGTGCTGCTGCTGCTGCTGCTGCTGCTGGGTTACCGTTGCCGGTCCCTGTTTATGGAACCTCTTATCTTTATTACATTTATGACTACATGGCGGTACAAAGCATGCTATCCGCACGCTTTTTGTCCTCATGCAAGGCCTGGGTTGTTGTGTCTCACAAAGCGTGGCCTTCTCCTCCTGCGCCTCCTCCTGTTCCATCACGTGTGCTGCTGCTGCTGCTGCTGCTGCTGGGTTACCGTTGCCGGTCCCTGTTTATGGAACCTCTTATCTTTATTACATTTATGACTACATGGCGGTACAAAGCATGCTATCCGCACGCTTTTTGTCCTCATGCAAGGCCTGGGTTGTTGTGTCTCACAAAGCGTGGCCTTCTCCTCCTGCGCCTCCTCCTGTTCCATCACGTGTGCTGCTGCTGCTGCTGCTGCTGGGTTAGCGTTGCCGCGTGGTCCCTGTTTATTGAACCTCTTATCTTTATTACATTTATGACTACATGGCGGTACAAAGCATGCTATCCGCACGCTTTTTGTCCTCATGCAAGGCCTGGGTTGTTGTGTCTCACAAAGCGTGGCCTTCTCCTCCTGCGCCTCCTCCTGTTCCATCACGTGTGCTGCTGCTGGGTTAGCGTTGCCGCGTGGTCCCTGTTTATTGAACCACTTATCTTTATTACATTTATGACTGCATGGTGGTACAAAGCATGCTATCCGCACGCTTCTTGTCCTCATGCAAGGCCTGGGTTGTTGTGTCTCAAAGCGTGGCCTTCTCCTCCTGCGCCACCCTCCTCCTGTTCCATCACGTGTGCTGCTGCTGGGTTAGCATTACCGGTCCCTTTTCCTGGAACCTCTTATATGTATTACATTTATGACTGCATGCCGACAAAAAGCATGTTACCTGTGCAAAGAAAACAGACATTTCCCGCATTTAAAAGACAGTTTTCCCTTTGAAACTTTAAAATCGATTTTCTCAAAAACTATAAGCTCTTTTTGCTAAAATTTTTTTCCTCTTGTACCCACTCCCAAGGTGCACATACCCTGTAAATTTGGGGTATGTAGCATGTAAGGAGGCTTTACAAACCACAAAAGTTCGGGTCCCCATTGACTTCCATTATGTTCGGAGTTCGGGTCGAACACCCGAACATCGCGGCCATGTTCGGCCTGTTCGGCCCGAACCCGAACATCTAGATGTTCGCCCAACACTAGTCAAAATCCAGGCACAGGTTGGTGCAGGTGACAGGCAGAGAGTAGTCAAATCCATGCAAATAATCGGTAACCGTAAGGCAGAAGCACACTCAGAAGCAGTTGGGAACCAAATGGCTATATTGTTAACGTCCTGTACTTTCAAATGAGCTTATCTGCCATGGCAGTTGGGTGACACAGAGGCGAGATTTACAACTTGTGATCAGAGACAAATGAGGAAGAATTAGAATTAGATACACTAAACTCACTATAAACATACAGGCGCATTTCTCACTGTTTTCCTTCTATCCAGTCCAGATGGGGGGGGGGGATCAGACAAGCTAAAGTATATATATATATATATATATATATATATATATATATATATATATATATATATATATATATATATATATATATCCTGGTTCTGGAACCTGCATACCAATGAGCTTTGTTTCTGGACTTCTGTGTTATCAACATCTCCTGCTATCTTCTGGATTGCTGTTGCCACTAAGATTCAGGTAACTATTACCAGTTCTACTCATATACTATCTGTGCCTTGTTACCTGTCTTGCAGAGGATTGCTGATATATATTCAGGTCTCACATTGTATGCAAAATCTACTTACAAAGAGTCAGTGTGTGTGGTTAGGTCACTCTGTGGAAGTGTTAGCTAGTCGGCTGCATTTGCATACAGTGTGTACCTGAATCCTATATCAGCGAGTCCTGACACATACAGAGCACATTTCTCTGTTTTTCTTCTGCCCTGTGCATAAGTTCAGGTCCATTTTAAAAATGATTGATTGGCCGCTGGGTCCCCGGAAGAAGAACGGGAACATGGGCATCCCGGTGGCTGAAGGAAAGGCAGACAGCCGGGGGGGGGGGGGGGGGGGAGAAGCTTGGGTCCCGCTGCACAGCACTGATCATGCGCGGGATCCAGGAAACACACATGAGCGGTGATGAACACACATGAGTGGTTGATGTAACCCTAGGGGAGAGACAACAATTTTCCTAACATGCAAATTTCCACAAACCCAAGAAGTGGAAGCCACTTGCTGCCAGTCAGCTGACAGGTCTTTAAGTAAACCTATAGTGAAGATTTTGCTTGACGTGTTTGATGTTTAAATGGGCAGATATTTTTGCTTCATTCTTTTAAACATATAGTGGGTAAAAAAATGAATTACCCCCTTCAACACATTCACTTTGATGCTACTTGTGAAATGCTGCTGAGTAGCAATGTGTATAATGCTGCAGATAATGGTGATGGTGTATGTGATGTTCTAAATGACAATATGTGCAGGGCTGATAATGTTGATATCCTATTTGTTGTGCTACATAATGATACTTGTCATGTGGACACTCCGTCAGCTGCAGGAGTACCCAGCAATGTTCACTGGGCTGCAGCAGATGAACTGTCCACTGAAGGGGCCGACGGCACCAGGCCAGATCTTTCCCCTTCAGATGTTTTTGAGATCAACTGTATGAGCAATGATATGTGTGATGCGGATACTCCCTCCACTGCAGTGGTAACCAGCAGCGCTAGCGGGTCTACAGCAGAGGGACTGTCCACTGAAGTGGCAGATGTTGCCGGGTCAGCAGCGTCCGCTTTGGAACCAGGCCCGGAGGGCCCAAGGTCCTCTCAGTCTGCAGCCTTCCTGGCAGGTGTGACAGGCAGCACTGAGCTCTCTGGGGCTGTTCGATTTGACAGCAGCCTGGAAGAGCTCAGGGGTCTGGCCAGCAGGTCACCGGATGGAGGGGGCAGGCTGAGAGGGTTCTGGGAAGTAATTCCCTCGGAGCTGTCTGAAGTGGAGGAGGCAGACGGCAGCTAATCGTTCCCCAAAGGGACAGAGAGATAGCTTCTGCCACTATAGAGAAAGTGTGTGTAGTGACTGTCGGAACCCTTCCTCAGCTGCAGCACTGTCTCTATGGTCACGAATTCACGGTCATCACGGACCATCGTCCCACTGGTTGGTTACGTCAGGTTGCCGGGGCAACGACACATTGCCGAAACCTGGCCTAGTTGTCCAGCCGTGTAGCTAGGAGCTAACCTCCAGGTGGGGAACCCTCCTGAGAATGCTAAGGAGTTACCCCACCAGGCCAGACTGGCAGTGTAGGAGCTGGCAGGATAATCTGGGAAGACCATCTGCCCTGCGCCAATTTGAAGGAAGAGGTGTGAGGATATATGTGGTGATAATGATATGTACGGTAATATGCAGAACATAGCAGCCATGTTGTATCTCGTGGAAGCCATATTTTCACTTTTCTATCTGCGTGGTATCTTTCAGAGGTGTATATATGCCAGTCTGGCTTCATGGAGTTCCTTATGTAAATGTAAATTAACTCTGCATTCAATGGCCAGCAGGAAAAGCTACCATTGTCTGCTTCTAATTAGGAAACACTTAATCAGACAGTTGCCCGACCACTTTGAAGCCTATACGCTTCAAAGTGGTCGGATCGGCTACCCTTTGGTCTGGATAGGAGAGCAGGAACTGCTAACTTGGCTTGCTAGCCTCTGGCCAGGAAATGGCTTATTATGCCAATAGCAGTCAGGTCTTTACCTTTGATTGCTATGAAATACTGTCTCAGATGTGTACTATTGTCAACTGTAGTGGCTGCAGTGTGCCTTGATGCACAGAAGCTCGGAATTTACATATGACAGCCGGCTGGAATGTTGAAGAAGTTGGAAGCCTTACTCAAAAAGTCTTTTGATGTGTGTAAATCCAATTTTACCTGTGGAAATTAGATCTGTGGTGGAGATGGGAAATCTCTGCAAAAGATCAAGGTGGGACATGAAAGCTTTGAAGTTGCATAGCCAGCAAGCCAGTCACACCTGAGGAAATTGGATTATTCCTGGATCTGGACATTTGCCACAAATCTGGCTATAAAACCTCAGCTAGGAAGACTTAGAGTTGTAGTTCCTCGGAGATAGCAAAGACGCTAGAGCTGTCCTGGCCTGGTCAGATTGCGTTCTCCCGCAAACAACGTTCTAACCTACACACTGATAAACGTTATTTCCCTTTTATTTCTGCAACCTGTCTTGTTGTGCATCTTTGTAACTTTTATTATGCAATTTTTACTTTGTTTTTTGTAAATCTTGTGTATATATTATTTTCTGCATTGTTCCACTTTTTCTGGAATATTAAATCGTTATTTAATAAGTTTGACTTCTGCTGTACTAAGCAAACGCTCATAGCCTAGAGAGACTGCAGTGTAATTTACGTTACAAGTTCAGTGCCTGATTGTGCCTTGCTACTGTACGATTGTAATGTGTGTGTGTGCGTGGCATTCCCATATTCGGCCTAAAGCGCACAGCTGACCCGAATACGAAAACGCGGACTGCGTGCAGATCACTCGACAACAGAGTGGGAAGAGTGGGAATCGTGGAAGTGACTAGCAGCAGCTAGTGGTGGCAGTGAGAAGTGCTTTGAGGGGCGACAGCCTTGTTGTAGCTTGACTAAGGCTGCTTCCCTCTCGATCTGGTCAAACCCGCAGTCGGGAACCGTATCCACAGGCGTGCCGCAGGGCCGGTTCCAGACAGTATTGCTTTTCAGCTTGAAATGAAGACTTGCACAAAAATACCTCGCAGCTGAATTTATCCAGTGCATTAATAACAGCCCGGTGAGAGAGATTGTATAATGACATTTGAGAAAAATGATGAAAAATAGAAAATAAATACTGAGATGGATGAATACACATTTGCCATCTTTAAACACATGGTACTTTCAATAATTTAGCTTTAAGTGAGCAAGAAAGATCCCCCATGATGCATCACTGCTGAATATCCAAACATTAACCACTTGAGGACTTAGGGCTTTCTACCCCTTAAGGACCGGCCACTTTTTTTCCATTCAGACCACTGCAGCTTTCACGGTTTATTGCTCGCTCATACAACCTACCACCTAAATGAATTTTGGCTCCTTTTCTTGTCACTAATAAAGCTTTCTTTTGGTGCTATTTAATTGCTCCTGCGATTTTTACTTTTTATTATATTCAGCAAAAAAGACATGAATTTTGGCAAAAAAATGATTTTTTTAACTTTCTGTGCTGACAGTTTTCAAATAAAGTAAAATTTCTGTATACATGCAGCGCGAAAAATGTGGACAAACATGTTTTTGATTAAAAAAAACCCATTCAGCGTATATTTATTGGTTTGGGTAAAAGTTATAGCGTTTACAAACTATGGTGCAAAAAGTGAATTTTCCCATTTTCAAGCATCTCTGACTTTTCTGACCCCCTGTCATGTTTCATGAGGGGCTAGAATTCCAGGATAGTATAAATACCCCCCAAATGACCCCATTTTGGAAAGAAGACATCCCAAAGTATTCACTGAGAGGCATAGTGAGTTCATAGAAGATATTATTTTTTGTCACAAGTAAGCGGAAAATGACACTTTGTGAGAAAAAAAAAAAAAAAAAAGTTTCCATTTCTTCTAACTTGCACCAAAAAAAAATGAAATCTGCCACAGACTCACCATACCCCTCTCTGAATACCTTGAAGGGTCTACTTTCCAAAATGGGGTCATTTGTGGGGTGTGTTTACTGTCCTGACATTTTGGGGGGTGCTAAATTGTAAGCACCCCTGTAAAGCCTAAAGGTGCTCATTGGACTTTGGACCCCTTAGCGCAGTTAGGCTGCAAAAAAGTGCCACACATGTGGTATTGCCGTACTCAGGAGAAGTAGTATAATGTGTTTTGGGGTGTATTTTTACACATACCCATGCTGGGTGGGAGAAATATCTCTGTAAATGACAATTTGTTAATTTTTTTTACACACAATTGTCCATTTACAGAGATATTTCTCCCACTCAGCATGGGTATGTGTAAAAATACACCACAAAACACATTATACTACTTCTCCTGAGTACGGCGATACCACATGTGTGGCACTTTTTTGCACCCTAACTGCGCTAAAGGGCCCAAAGTCCAATGAGTACCTTTAGGATTTCACAGGTCATTTTGAGAAATTTCGTTTCAAGACTACTCCTCACGGTTTAGGGCCCCTAAAATGCCAGGGCAGTATAGGAACCCCACAAATGACCCCATTTTAGAAAGAAGACACCCCAAGGTATTCCGTTAGGAGTATGGCGAGTTCATAGAAGATTTTATTTTTTGTCACAAGTTAGCGGAAAATGACACTTTGTGAAAAAACACAATTAAAATCAATTTCCGCTAACTTTTGACAAAAAATAAAATCTTCTATGAACTCACCATACTCCTAACGGAATACCTTGGGGTGTCTTCTTTCTAAAATGGGGTCATTTGTGGGGTTCCTATACTGCCCTGGCATTTTAGGGGCCCTAAACCGTGAGGAGTAGTCTTGAAACGAAATTTCTCAAAATGACCTGTGAAATCCTAAAGGTACTCATTGGACTTTGGGCCCTTTAGCGCAGTTAGGGTGCAAAAAAGTGCCACACATGTGGTATCGCCATACTCGGGAGAAGTAGTACAATGTGTTTTGGGGTGTATTTTTACACATACCCATGCTGGGTGGGAGAAATACCTCTGTAAATGGACAATTGTGTGTAAAAAAATCAAAAGATTGTCATTTACAGAGGTATTTCTCCCACCCAGCATGGGTATGTGTAAAAATACACCCCAAAACACATTGTACTACTTCTCCCAAGTACGGCGATACCACATGTGTGGCACTTTTTTGCACCCTAACTGCACTAAGGGGCCCAAAGTCCAATGAGTACCTTTAGGATTTCACAGGTCATTTTTGTTTCAAGACTACTCCTCACGGTTTAGGGCCCCTAAAATGCCAGGGCAGTATAGGAACCCCACTAATGACCCCATTTTAGAAAGAAGACACCCCAAGGTATTCCGTTAGGAGTATGGTGAGTTCATAGAAGTTTTTATTTTTTTGTCACAAGTTAGCGGAAATTGATTTTAATAGTTTTTTTTCACAAAGTGTCATTTTCCGCTAACTTGTGACAAAAAATAAAATCTTCTATGAACTCACCATACTCTGTACGGAATACCTTTGGGTGTCTTCTTTCTAGAATGGGGTCATTTGTGGGGTTCCTATACTGCCCTGGCATTTTAGGGGCCCTAAACCGTGAGGAGTAGTCTTGAAACCAAATGTCGCAAAATGACCTGTGAAATCCTAAAGGTACTCATTGGACTTTGGGCCCCTTAGCGTACTTAGGGTGTAAAAAAGTGCCACACATGTGGTACCGCTGTACTCAGGAGAAGTAGTATAATGCGTTTTGGGGTGTATTTTTACACATACCCATGCTAAGTGGGAGAAATATCTCTGTAAATGACAATTGTTTGATTTTTTTACACACAATTGTCCATTTACATAGAAATTTCTCCCACCCAGCATGGGTATGTGTAAAAATACACCCCAAAACACATTATACTACTTTTCCTGAGTACGGCGGTACCACACGTGTGACACTTTTTTGCAGCCTAGGTGCGCTAAGGGGCCCAACGTCCTATTCACAGGTCATTTTGAAGCATTTGTTTTCTAGACTACTCCTCGCGGTTTAGGGCCCCTAAAATGCCAGGGCAGTATAGGAACCCCACAAGTGACCCCATTTTAGAAAGAAGACACCCCAAGGTATTTTGTTAGGTATATGGCGAGTTCATAGAAGATTTTATTTTTTGTCACAAGTTAGTGAAAAATGACACTTTGTGAAAAAAAAAACAATAAAAATTAATTTCCGCTAACTTTTGACAAAAAATAAAATCTTCTATGAACTCGTCATACACCTAACATAATACCTTGGGGTGTCTTTTTTTTCTAAAATGGGGTCACTTGTGGGGTTCCTATACCGCCCTGGCATTTTACAGGCCCAAAACCGTGAGTAGTCTGGAAACCAAATGTCTCAAAATGACTGTTCAGGGGTATAAGCATCTGCAAATTTTGATGACAGGTGGTCTATGAGGGGGCGAATTTTGTGGAACCGGTCATAAGCAGGGTGGCCTTTTAGATGACAGGTTGTATTGGGCCTGATCTGATGGATAGGAGTGCTAGGGGGGTGACAGGAGGTGATTGATGGGTGTCTCAGGGGGTGGTTAGAGGGGAAAATAGATGCAATCCATGCACTGGGGAGGTGATCGGAAGGGGGTCTGAGGGTTTGGCCGAGTGATCAGGAGCCCACACGGGGCAAATTGGGGCCTGATCTGATGGGTAGGTGTGCTAGGGGGTGACAGGAGGTGATTGATGGGTGTCTCAAGGTGTGATTAGAGGGGGGAATAGATGCAAGCAATGCACTGGCGAGGTGATCAGGGCTGGGGTCTGAGGGCATTCTGAGGGTGTGGGCGGGTGATTGAGTGCCCTAGGGGCAGATAGGGGTCTAATCTGATAGGTAGCAGTGACAGGGGGTGATTGATGGGTAATTAGTGGGTGTTTAGGGTAGAGAATAGATGGAAACACTGCGCTTGGGTGGTGATCTGATGTCGGATCTGCGGGCGATCTATTGGTGTGGGTGGGTGATCAGTTTGCCCGCAAGGGGCAGGTTAGGGGCTGATTGATGGGTGGCAGTGACAGCGGGTGATTGATGGGTGGCAGTGACAGGGGGTGATTGATGGGTGGCAGTGACAGGGGGTGATTGATGGGTGATTGATAGGTGATTGACAGGTAATCAGTGGGTTATTACAGGGGAGAACAGATGTAAATATTGCACTGGCGAATTGATAAGGGGGGGTCTGAGGGCAATCTGAGCGTGTAGGCGGGCGATTGGGTGCCCGCAAGGGGCAGATTAGGGTCTGATCTGATAGGTAACAGTGACAGGTGGTGATAGGGGGTGATTGATGGGTGATTGATGGGTAATTAGTGGGTGTTTAGAGAAGATAACAGATGTAAACGATACATTTGGGAGGTAATCTGACGGCGGGTTTGCGGGCGATCTAATGGTGTGGGTGGGTGATCAGATTGCCCGCAAGGGGCAGGTTAGGGGCTGATTGATGGGTGGCAGTGACAGGGGGTGATTGATGGGTGATAGGTGATTGGCAGGTGATTGACAGGTGATCAGTGGGTTATTACAGGGAAGAACAGATGTAATTAATGCACTGGTGAATTGATAAGGGGGGGTCAGAGGGCAATCTGAGCGTGTGGGCGGGTGATTGGGTGCCCGCAAGGGGCAGATTAGGGTCTGATCTGATAGGTAAAAGTGACAGGTGGTGATAGGGGGTGATTGATGGGTGATTGATGGGTAATTAGTGGGTGTTTAGAGGAGAGAATAGATGTAAACAATGGATTTGGGAGGTGATCTGATGTCGGATCTGTGGGCGATCTATTGGTGTGGGGGGGGGTGATCAGATTGCCCGCAAGGGGCAGGTTAGGGGCTGATTGATGGGTGGCAGTGACAGGGGGTGATTGATGGGTGATTGACGGGTGATTGACAGGTGATTGACAGGTGATTGACAGGTGATCAGGGGGATAGATGCATACAGTAAACAGGGGGGGGTGGTCTGGGGGGGTGGTCTGGGGAGAATCTGAGGGGTGGGGGGTGATCAGGAGGGGGCAGGGAGCAGGGGGGGGGATAAAAAAAAAATAGCGTTGACAGATAGTGACAGGGAGTGATTGATGGGTGATTAGGGGGGTGATTGGGTGCAAACAGGGGTCTGGGGGGTGGGCAGGGGGGGGTCTGATGGGTGCTGTGGGCGATCTGGGGCAGGGGGGGGAGAAATCAGTGTGCTTGGGTGCAGACTAGGGTGGCTGCAGCCTGCCCTGGTGGTCCCTCGGACACTGGGACCACCAGGGCAGGAGGCAGCCTGTATAATACACTTTGTAAACATTACAAAGTGTATTATACACTTTGTATGCGGCGATCGCGGGGTTAACATCCCGCCGGCGCTTCCGTATAGCCGGCGGGATGTTGCGGCGAGCGAGCGGTGACAGGCGCCGGCAGAGGATCGCGTCACGGATGATGCGATCGCTCCGCCCATGCCCTTAAATGGACCGCCGCCTCTGTGGGTGAGGCCGTCCTGAAGGGCTCCACTTCCCCGCCGCCCCTGTGTAGTGGGCGGTCGGGAAGTGGTTAATAAATAATCATTTTTCAGAGCCATACTAATCCAACATGCACACAGCTATTGTATTTTCAAAGTTGTTTAAAATGGCTCTATGAAATAGATAAAAGATCACACCCTCCATAAATCTACTTTTAAACTTAATTGGTTGCCCACCGCGTCACGCCGATGGGCGTGACTGCGGCGGCAGCCCCAGCACCGCCTAATGCTCACAGTGCAGGAGATTGCACGCTGGCTGCACTGCTCTGGAGACTGTTAGACGGCGAAACTGCCATCTAATTACCTTGTACAGCCCTGCGATCTGCAGCAGCGCTGTACTGGGGACAGCCGTTTATACTGTAGACAGCCGTGTGACACGGCTGTCCCCCTGGGACACTAGAGAGCGATCAGCTCTCATAGGCAGAAGCCCATGACAGCCGATCGCCATGATTAGCTGGCTGCGGGGAGGGAGGGAGGGAAGGGGAAAAAAAATAATAGTTAAATTTATTTAAAAAATAAACATAAAAATATTTATTACAAAAAAAAATAAACACACGGGGAACGATCAGACCCCACCAACAGAGAGCTCTGTTGGTGGGGAGAAAAAGAGGCGGAATCACTTGTGTGCTGTGTTGTGCGGCCCTGCAGCTTGGCCTTAAAGCTGCAGTGGCCTATTTTATAAAAAAATGGCCTGGTCTTTAGGGGGGTTTAACACTGTGGCCCTCAAGAGGTTAAATGGACCCTGAACAGAGGACAAACATGGAATTTGAACTTACCTGGGGCTTCCTCAAGCCTGTAGCCTTTAAGGTCTCTTGGCATTCTCTGGGTACCCTCCATTCTCCCGCTGGCAGCTCCAGTAGTACTAAAGGAAGCCTATAGACAGCTTAACTATACTACCAACGATATGGTTTTGCCAGGCGATCCAACTGATTATTATCAAATACAGCTTGAAACTATTCTTTATGATGCTAAACATCAAGGTATCATCTCCACTAAAGAGTTTGAATATTTACTCCCTAAGACCCCCACCACAGCTACTTTCTATATGCTACCCAAAATCCATAAGACTCAGCAAAATCCTCCAGGTCGACCTATAATAGCTGGCATTAATAGTCTCACCACTCCTGCTTGTTCATTTATTGACTTCTTTTTGCAACCTCATGTTACAGCTCTTGATTCTTATCTCAGAGACAGCATGGATCTTCTCAGGATTCTGGACGAACTTAGAGTACCCCCTGGGACAATACTTATCACCTGCGATGTTGAATCGCTGTATATGAACATTTCGCATGAATGGGCCTTGACAACTACTAAATACTTTCTACATATGGAAAATAATTCCCAAAAGGGCCTCCATACATTCCTATTACAACTGCTCCTGTTTATCCTGGGTCATAACTTTTTCTATTCAACGGCAAATCCTACAAACAGGTATGTGGCGTAGCCATGGGAGCAAAATGTGCTCCGGCAATAGCCAACTTGTTCTTAGGGTACTGGGAACGTGAAATGGTGTTTGGAGAACAGTTTGCCTCTTACCATCCCCATATCTTAGCCTGGGACCGTTATATAGACGATCTCTTAATACTATGGAATGGCCCTGAGTTAGCTAAAAAATTCATTTCTGATCTGAATCATAATAATACAAACATTTTTTTTGACATCACAGATTTCTTCGGAGCAGGGGGAATTCTTGGATCTTTCAATACGCATACAAGATGATGGCTCATTGTCCTCGGATCTCTACCGTAAGCCTACATCTGTCAATAGTTTTTTACATTACAAAAGTGCACACAATAGATCATTGAAGGATAATATTCCTTATAGCCAGTTTCTGAGATTGAGATGACTTTGTTCTAATGATAACAATTTCCACAGACAGGCACAGATTCTGAGACAATGTTTCGTGGACTGGGGATGCCCAAAAAAAGTCAACAAATCTGCCTTTTACAGAGCCGGGATGAAGAATTGTTGTGATCTGATAAACAGCAGACCAAAAATACAAGAAAATCTGGTGAGACTCAGTACTACTTACAACAATGGATGGTCTAACATCTATAAAGCAGCCCATACACTCAGCCGATTTTCTGGCCGACCGATCGATCGCGATCGATCGATCGATCGATCGCAAATCGGTTGGCCAATCGACCGATCGACGACCGATTTCGATCGATTTCGATGGATTTCCATCGAACTAGCAGGGTGGAAAATTTAGGTCGATCTGATGAGATTGCTTATCAGTTTGCATTGGCCTTAATGGAAATCTGATGGCAAAAAAATGCCATCAGATCGAATTTCAACAGATTTCAAACTGAAATCTATTGGAATTCTATCCTGGTAAAAAATGTTCTAAAAACGCATCAGATAGATCATCAGATGCATTTCTTATCTGTCTGCTGCCAATCTGACGAGTGTATGGGCACCTTAAGGCTTTAGATAGGGCCTGGCCTATTTTACAGGCGGATCCTGACATTTCAAAATATATTATTACACAGTTACGGCCAAAAAATGCCCTACATTAAGGGATCGTTTATGTTCCAGCCATTACAGATCGGTATCTACCCATACACAAGGATTACGTGTTTGTGGTAGCTACCCTTGTGGAGCTTGTAATGTCTGCCCCCTTATGCAGAGTCAGATCAAGATTATGGATGCTACAGGCAAAAAGGAATATACTCTGAAACAATATATCAACTGCTGTACTAACGGGGTGATATATGCCCTCAGATGTACCTGTCCAAAAATGTATGTGAGCCAGACTAAAAATGCCCTCAAAAAAAGAATACAGCAACATTTGTCTAACATTAGACAAGCTGGGAAACATCGTAAGGAGGGTAAAACCCTCACTTCAGTAGCATCTCATTTCTTAGATTACCATGCTGGATCATATAGCCGATTACAGGTGCTTGGCCTGGAGTGTGTTAGACCCTCAGTTAGGAGGGGGGATATTGTAAATACCCTCCTACAAAAAGAGGCTAGATGGATCTACAATCTAAATACTAAAGCACCTATGGGTCTCAACAAAGAAATTAATTTTTCTGGTTTCTTATAGGATCCCTATCTAGTATGATACTACAACAACAACAACAACAACAAATAACATTTGTAAAGCGCTTTTCTCCCGTGGGACTCAAAGCGCATAAGCATGGCTCCGACCATCGTGGTACAGGGGAAGAATTTTATAAATCTGGAAATGCCAGGCTAAACAGGTGGCTTTTCAGTCTGGATTTGAATAGCTCCAGGGATGGTGCTGTCTTTACTGGGTGTGGTAGGGAGTTCCAAAGAGTAGGGGCAGCATGACAGAAGGCTCTGTCTCCAGATTTTTTGAGGTGCACTCTGGGAGTGACCAAGTTTATAGAACTTGCTGATCTGAGGTTGTGAGAGGTGTGGTGCAGCTTCAGCAAGTCCTTCATGTATCCAGGGCCCAGATTGTGCAGGGATTTGAATGTCAGCAGTCCAATCTTGAAGAGTATTCTCCATTCTACTGGTAGCCAGTGCAGTGAGCGAAGGATCGGTGTAATGTGACAGTGGCGAGGCTGGTTTGTTAGCAATCTGGCAGCAGCATTCTGCACTAATTGCAGGCGACGCAAGTCTTTTTTGGGGAGGCCAGCATAAAGGGCATTGCAGTAGTCCAGCCGTGATGTGATGAAGGCGTGGACTAGGGTTGGAAGATCCTCTGGGGGAATCAGATGTTTAATCTTTGCAATGTTCTTCAGATGAAAGAAGGAAGATTTAACTACAGATGAAATTTGGTTTCTGAAACTCAATTCCCCATCGATTAGTACGCCAAGGCTGCGCACAAGGTTGGAGCTGTTTATGTCTGAATTCCCAATCCTGATTGGTGTTGCTTTAGGATAGAGCTGTTTTGATGGCGAGCACTGGCTTTGGACAAACAGGACCTCAGTTTTGTCAGCATTCAGTTTCAACCAGTTATCATTCATCCATGCCTGAAGCTCAGCTAAGCAAGAGTTTATTTTTGGGGTAGGGTCTGTTCCACCAGGTTTGAAGGACAGGTATAGCTGTGTGTCATCGGCGTAGCAGTGGTACGTCAGGCCATGTCGTTGGATAAGTGTACCGAGTGGCAACATGTAGATTGCAAACAGCAGAGGGGATAGGATTGATCCTTGTGGCACTCCGAATTGTAGAGGTGCAGGTTTGGACATTATAGGTCCTAGGGATACTCTCTGTGTTCTGTCAGTCAGGAATGATCTGAACCACTGGAGGACTGATCCACTGATGCCACAGTACTCCTGCAGTCTGTTAAGCAGGATTTCATGGTCAACTGTATCAAAAGCAGCTGAGAGATCCAACAGGATTAGGATGGAGCATTCCCCTCTGTCCCTTGCCATGAGCAGATCGTTGCAGACTTGGATGAGGGCTGTTTCACAGCTGTGGTGTTTCTTAAAGCCAGATTGTAGAGGGTCCAGGATGTTGTTTACTGACAGCCTGGTTTCAAGTTGCAGATAGACAGCCTTTTCAATAACTTTACCTAAGAAGGGGAGGTTGGAGACAGGTCTGTAGCTGCTCATAGCATCTGGATCCATGGAAGGTTTTTTGAGAAGGGGCTTGATGATTCCTTCTTTTAGAGAGGTAGGAAACCTCCCTGCTTGCAGAGAGCAATTTACTATTTTGTGAAATGCTGGACCAAGCAGGTCAGGGCATTTCAGCATATGTTTAGTTGGTCCAGGGTCCAGGTCGCAGGTTGTCTGGTGGAGACGACAGAGGGTGTCTGAGATCTCTTCCTCACTAATACTTTTGAAATCAGTCCAGGGTGTTAGGTTGTTTTTGCAGCTATTTCCATTAGTTGCATGAGTCTTGGGTGCTGTGGACTGAATGAGAGACCGAATAGAAGATACTTTGTCAGCAAAGTAGCAGGCAAATTTCTCACATAGCTCCTTTGAGGGAGTTATAGTGGGTTTTAGACAGGATGGATTACATAGTCTATCAACTGTGCGGAATAGTTGGGCTGGTCTGTTGGCGGCCTTTGCGATCTCCTGTGATAGGTAGGAGGATTTTTTCTTGGTGATCGCATTTTGGTAGCTTTCCCGGTGAGAGACAAGGGTGTGTTTATCTTTTGAATTCTGAGATTTTCGCCACTTCCTTTCTAGTCTGCGCACTTCTTTCTTTAGGTCCTTTAGTGAGCTGTCAAACCACCGTGCATGGTGAAGTGGTGTAGATCGTTTGATGCGAACTGGAGCGAGGGCGTCATAGGCAGATGACACTGCATGGTTGTAAATCAGGACCATGGAGTCTGGGTCTGCGCAATGATTGGTTAATGCGTCGAAGTTGAGGATATTCTGAACGTGCTGGGGTGAGACATCTTTCAGTGAACGGTATTTTATGAGTTCTTTCCCTCTGTGTTTTATCGCTGGTGCTGTCAGAGAGAAGTGGATGGTGTGGTGGTCTGACCATACCACTGGGTTTATATCCATGTGTGATATTAAAAGTCCGGAATGAAATATAAGATCCAGGGTGTGCCCTTTCGTATGGGTGGGGAGGTTGATAGCCTGAGAGAAACCCAGTTCATTCATTATGAGAAGTAGTTCACTTCCTAGCTGGGAGTCGTGATCATCCACCCATGCATTGAAGTCTCCCAGGATGATCCATCTAGGGTGTTCCACTGTTACGCAGGATAAGAGTTCAGATATTTCCTTAAGAAAGGCTGGACCATTTTTTGGGGGGCGGTATATGAGCAATATGTTGATGTTTACTTCTGCTGACAGTTGAGCTGCAATACATTCAAAGGTTTCAGTGGGGCCTATGGGCAGGGGCCTTATGTTCAAGGAGGATCTGAAGCATATGGCAACCCCCCCACCCTTGCCGACTTGTCTCTCACAGTGCAAGATTGAATAATTGGCCGGCACGGTTGCTTCAAGAGTTGGGCCTGCATGCTTCCCAAGCCAGGTCTCTGTCAAAAAGGTCAAATCAGAGAGCTCTATTAGGTCATGTATAGTTGCAGTCTTATTATTTATCGATCTGGCATTGCAGAGTGTAGCTGTGATTAAGCTTTTCTGAGGGCAAATATGTTTTTTATACTTGGATCCACTACCTCTCCGCCCCCTTCTGCATTTCCTGAGTATCCCAAAGGATTTTAAGAGTAGAGCCAGAGAGGTGTTAATTTGTAATTGATTCTTGGGAGGGCATGCAGAGAAAAGGTCCTTTGATGAGTATTTGTATGTTGACATTAGAGACAATAGACTTGTTCAGATAGCTTGTACTTCTGGAGTCCTGCTGGGATCAAAGGGGGTCTATGCAAAATCCTTTCATTCCTACACAGAGTTGGATCATAGATTTATTTTAAGTAAAGTTCCTTGTTTTAGAAGATAAATGATAACATAAATGTGGAAAATAGTCACTTGGTGCATATGCCTTGGATAATGTATAAAGGATTACTCACAGGGTGGAGTGAGGGCAATCACAGGCAATCAAGTTTCCAGAGAGGTTGAAGGTCTTGTTTCAGGTCAGCTGTTAGAAGGCTTGGTGTGTTCAGCAGAGGTGAGCTTCA
This sequence comes from Hyperolius riggenbachi, assembly GCF_040937935.1. Taxonomy (NCBI): domain Eukaryota; kingdom Metazoa; phylum Chordata; class Amphibia; order Anura; family Hyperoliidae; genus Hyperolius; species Hyperolius riggenbachi. The sequence goes on from NC_090654.1 coordinate 158,615,605, forward strand.
TGGAGGATTTCAATCCAGTTTAAATCTCTGTCATCCAAAGTAATCTACTATGTATTGATACTCTTGTTCTTATGTTTCAGAACTGTGCCATGTCTTGATTATTCCTTGATGTCTTTGTCCTTTTGATACCTTTGCTCACTGTCTGGGACGTTTGTATGGACCATGGACACACTAAGGCATATATATTTTGAACGTATATATTTTTTTTCTTTTCCCTCCAGTTTGCTTAGCAGACAGGCAATTAGCTAGAGGGAGGGGTTAGCTGTAACAGGGGGTATTTGGACAGCTTCAGGACTCAGTACCTGAGCTTGCTCGGTCTGTGGCTTGCTCACTAAGTGGCTTCGACACAAGTGGCATAGGCGTTAAAAACAAGAGTTAGAACACAGGCACAAAGGGAGAGGCAGTACTTTAAAGCACATAGGTGGGCTACACCATTGCCTGTACTAAGAGGAAGAGCACTCCATAGTACTGAGATTTGAAATGAAAACTGCTTTAGCCCTGTTATTTGTTTTCATTTACAAAATTGTCCTTTGCTGATAAGGCTATGTTGAACAACTGGTAAACACTCAGGTTTTTGGGAAAACTGGGGACAGGAAGAAGAAATACAGCATTAAAATATAGGCGCTTCACAACATTAAAATATAGACGCTACTATTACATAAAATAAGCAAAATTGCTAGGTTTCCTTTCACATCATGCTTTCACATCATGGATGTATTTGCTCAACCATGCTGGCTAAAGTTTCTTTTGTGGATTATATTCAGGGGTCGAGTCAGGCGTGAACGTGGGTGGACGACGTCCACCTGCTTTTTTTATACAGTGGACGGTGTCCACCCTAGCTTGTGGAGGGTAGGAAGAGAGAGAAGAGCGATGGGCAAAGCGGTGGAGAAGGTGGGACGTCTCCCCCCCTTTCCCTCACCTTGGGGCTCCCCTTCCCTCGCTCTCCCCTCCAGAATTAAACTTTGCGGGCATCTGGCAGCGGGTGGGGATTTGCCTCCTCCTTGATCCAAGCGTGGGTGAAACAGCTCTGTGTGCCACTGCTCTGGTCTAGACCAGACCAGACTAGCAATGGCAATGCAAAGTTTCTACCAGGCCGGAAACAAGCGGAGGTAAGTCCACGCCCACTGCCAGCCACCGCAAAGTTTAATTCTGGAGGGGAGAGCGAGGGAGGGGGAGCCCCAAGGTGAGGGAAGGGTGGGAGACGTCCCCCCTTCCCCACCGCTTTGCCCATCGCTCTCCTTTCTCTGTGCTGCCTTCCCTCCTTCTGGGGCCACCTGCTACCTATTCTGGGGACACCCATAGACCTGTCTGACTATTCTGGGGACACCTAAACACCTGGCTACATATACTGGGGACACCTATAGACCTGGCTAAATATACTGGGGGCACCTATAGACCTGGCTATATATACTGGGAACCCCTATAGACCTGGCTACATATAATGGAGACACCTGTATATACCTGTCTATCTGTTCTGGGGACACCTATACACCTGGCTTTCTGTACTGGAGACACCTATAGACCTGGCCACCTATTCTGGGGACATTATACACCTGGCTACCTATTCTGGGGACAACTATACTCATGGCTACTTATACTGGGGACACCTATAGACGTAGCTACCTTTGCTGAGGGTACCTATTTTGGGGGAACTGCTGTCAGATTATCTGTATTTTGGGGAACTGCTGTTAACAAATTAAGTGTATTTTGGGGAACAGCTGCCAGATTATGTGTATGTTAGGGGAACGGCTGCTGCCAGATTATGTGTATTTTGGGAAACTGCTGCCAAATTGTGTATGTTTAGTGGACCACTGCTGCCAGATTACATGTATTTTGGGTGTTACATGTATTTTGGGTGATCCGCTGCCAAGTTTTGTGTATTTTGGGGAACTACTTCCAGATTATGTGTATGTTGGGGGAACTGCTGCTGCCAGATTGTCTATTTTGGGGAAACCACTGCCATATTATCTGTATTTTGGAGAAATTTCTGCTAGATTACGTGTCTTTTTGGTGAAATGCTGTCAGATTACATCTATTTTTTGGGGATACACTACTGCAGAGCTCAAACTTCTCCGGCAGACCTTTTACACCACTGTATATTTGGCCCCACCCATGACCACGCCCACACTATGCTTGACCACGCCCATTTTGGCACACCGCAGGGGATTTTACAGTGAGTCCACTCACCTCTTTTCCCAGGTCTAGACCCCTTTCATTGTGACTTTAGGTCCACTTTAAGTAATCAGCTGACAACTAACCAATCAGAAGCAAGTGGCTTGCATTTGCTATCTTAGCTTCCACCTCTTGGCTCAGTAAGGATATACATATTATGATACTTGTCTGCTCATTAATAGTAATTCTTTATGGTCCACAAAAGTGTGAAAACGTAACTAATGACATCACTGCTATTTGCAGATTTTGCCCATAATTTCACATGTATTATGTCACATCACGGCAGATATTTTCACACTTTATAAACCTTTTTGTATGATATATGAACAGTGACACATATGAAACTGTATTGTACAGGATATGTAACAAAGATTCATTCAATGTGAAATGTATACATATCCTGGAAATTGCTTGTGTCATCCTGAATATCTCAGCTAGCTTTTTTTCTTTGATAGCCAGCATGATCTGTGCCAAAGTTACCACGGATTTCTTCAGCATCTGTGAGCTGTTTCCTTAAGGACTGCAGCCCTCAACAAGTTCATTAATGCTTATGGAGCATTTCTTAGGCAGCATCAGACAGTAATTAATGATACTGATAACACAACAGGATGTGTTCATGATAATAAGTTCCCTCTGACCACACAAATCCTCTTACGCATTGAGGGCCCGCCTTGCCTGACCACAGACAGACAGTCAGTGGGGAAAGAAGATTTAACCTTATTATTTAAAATAATCACCTATATGATAACAGTTTATTAAATTGCATATGAAATGTCCCACTAACAACAGTCCCAGCCCAGGAGAGGGAAGCTTGACCCTTGCCCTTCATCAGCTTGTCCTCGAGCCAGAAGGAAATCACATGTATGGCACGAGTCTGACCTAGAAATATAGCAGGGAGTGGGAGATTATGTGCGAATAAGGAAGGGCTGGGGCTACACAGATGAATCATTGAAACAATCATTATCCTGAGGAAAAGCCTTGAAGGGTGGATTAGTTCTGATAACTGCCCTTTCAAGGTAACAATGTAAACTTTAAATGATCTTGTGCTAAGAGCAAAAGAAACACTATTTATTTAGACACTTTATTACGTAGTTGTGCAGCCAAAAAACATTAGTAATAAGCCCAGCCTGGCTCAAGTATACTTTGAAAATGTTGTCTTTTACTGTAAAGGATTCACCAGTCATAAACATGAGAGGATGGTCTAATGTGCAAACAAATTAATGGCCAAGCCATTTGACAATTGTTGTATCTGTATGGAAACTGGAAGCATTTGTACATACTAGAGGCAAAAGTTAACCACTACCCGACCGCATCAAGCCGATGAGCGTGGCTGCGGTAGCAGACCCAGGACCGCCTAACACTGATTGGTGTAAGATCCTGCTGGCCTGTTTTGCAGGAGGTCACACATGCTAATGCGTGTGCATCCCTGCTTGGATGGCGGAGCTCAGCTCCGCTTTCAGTCTCCCAGCGGCGATTGCCGCTAGGAGACTGTTAGACAGCGCTGTACTGGGGACAGCCGTGTGACACAGCTGTCCCCCTGGGACACAGGAGAGTGATCGGCTCTTATAGGGTGAATCAAAACATGTCCTGGTCTTTAGGGGGGTATAACACTGCAGTCTTCAAGTGGTTAAAGGTAGCAGATATTCATGTTAAAAATGTAATACACCAATGTGGATGATTGAAACTGCATATTATTATAAGATGCATCAGAAAATATACCCATGGCCTTCAAATGCTGGTATAAAGTCTGTTAATTTTCTATACATTAGGCTGACATAGTTTGCTGCAGTTTGCTGCAGCAATTGAAACCAATCATTCAGTCATTTAAATGTTCTTAGAATATGGAGCCTCAGACAGCTAATAAAGATGGCCTAGGCTTTACGAATATTGCCAACACCCTGAAACTGAGCTGTAGCATGGTGGCCAAAACCATATAGCGGTTTAACAGGACAGGTTCCACCCACAACAGGTCTCGCCATGGTCGACCAAAGATGTTGATTGGATACGCTCAGCGTTATATCCAGAGGTTGTCTTTTTGTAAACAGATTTATGTGTGTGTGTGTGTGTGTGTGTGTGGGTGGGGGGGGGGGGGGAAGTCAGTGACCATGCAAACAGACTAATGACAAGGATTACTAGAACAACGTTGTTTGTCTAAAGATAACTAGATACACTTATTTGGTTCAGATGATGTAAAGCGCGTGTGGTGGCAACCAGGTGAGGACTACAAAGACAAGTGTCACTTGCCAGCAGTCAAGCATGGTGGTGGGACTGTCGTGGTTTGGGGCTGCATAAGTGCTGCCGGCACAGTTTATTGAGAAAACCATAAATGCCAATCGTGTGGCATACTGAAAGTGGAACAAAACTCAAGACATTTTTTCTGCTCTAAAAGATTTGCCACAACTCGATAACCTTTAGGGGAAACCTATATTTATTACTATTTATGGAAAAACACCTGAAGTTTTAACTTAGTTTCACATTCCTGGGAGCACAGAAAGGGTAAAGCCTCAGTGTTTACTTATGAGCAAAGAGCCCAAGCAGAACTCACAGCTTATCATCATTATTATTATTATTATTGATTTATATAGTGCCAGCATCTTCTGTGGCACTGTACAATAGCATACAGGGTATAACAATACACAGTATACAATACAACACTTGATATAAGACAAGAGGGTATAACAGCTAATACAGTGAACAAATTAACTACATGTTTTTACAAAGGTGGGGGGTATGTACACCCATTACTCAGCATTATGAGACAAAAGGGGAAGAGAGCTTTGGCCAAAAGGCCTTACAGTCTAAACATTTAAGGTATAGGACAGTAGGTAAAGGGAAGCTGTGTGTGGAGTGGTAGAAATGGTGGTTAGGGTCCTAGGTAGGAGAGTATGCTTGCCTGAAGAGGTGAGTTTTCAGATTGCGCCTAAAAATAGTAAGTGTGGGTGGGTGGCATATGTGTTGAGGGAGAGTGTTCCAAAGGAGGGGAGAGGATCGAGAGAAGTCTTGCAAGTGGGAGTGGGAAGAGGTGATCAGGGAAGAAGACAGAAGGATATTGTTAGTAGAGTGGAGATTGCGTGTAGGATGGTATCTAGAAATAGGTTGTTTAAGATAGGAAGGAGCTATGTTGGGCAGAGCTTTGTAGGTAAAAGTAAGGAGTAAGGATTTTCAATTGCAGAGTTCATGACAGGCTGTAGTGGGGCTAAACGGTTGTCAGGGAGGCCACAGAGCAGAGAGTTGCAATAGTCTAGTCGGGAAATAATCAGGGCATGCACAAAACATTTGGTAGCGTCCTTTGTTAGAAAAGGACAGATGCGAGAGATGTTTTTTAGGTGGAGGCGACAAGAGGAGGATAGCTTGTCAATGTGTGGTTTGAATGTGAGACTTGAGTCCAAAATTACACCTAGACAGCCTGATGTGATGTCTGGCAGGGGCATCGAGTTGTGAGGTAAGAAGACTACTATTTCAGCCTGGTCCATATTGAGTTTAAAAAGCGGGAGGACATGAAAGAGACGATTGCATTGAGACAGTCCGGGACACGAGCTTTTAAGGTGTCCAAGTCAGGTGCTGAAATGTAGATCTGGGTATCGTCAGCGTATAGGTGATATTGGAAACCAAAGGAGCTGATGAGTTGAACAAGACCATATGTGTAGATAGAGAAAAGGAGAGGTCCGAGAACTAAGCCTTGGGGAACTCCAACAGTGAGAGGATGTGGAGAGGAGGTGGTGCTAGAGTAGGCAACTCTGAAAGTCCTATCTGAGAGGTAGTAGGAAAGCCAGGAGAGAGCAAGACCCTGAATGGCCATGGATGAGAGGATTTGGAGAAGTAGGGGGTGGTCCACTGTGTCAAAAGCGGAGGAGAGGTCTAGGAGGATAAGAATAGAGTAGAGGCCTTTAGATTTAGCATTCGCCTAACAGCTCTGTTTTACAGCTGCTGATGACATCTAATTGTACACTTTGATCTGCATAAACAAACACAGAACACACAGGAATTAATTTTGCAACTATATGTAGAAAAAAAAACTTTTCATTGTGTTTTTGCAAGAGTTCAGCCCTGCTTTAAGCAGAGCATGATCCCCTCCCTTTGGGCCACAGGGCAGTTTTTCAACATGATAATGACCCCAACACACATCTTCAAGACGACCACTACATTGTTAAAGAAACTGAGGGTAAAGGTGCTAGACTAGCCAAGCATGTCTCCAGACCTAAACTCTATCAAGTTAAACCCCATCTACACGATACGATTCTTTGTGCGATTCGATTACGATTCTATTTACGATCTGATTAAATCCGACATGTTCGATCGGGATTCGATTCAATTTGATTTGCCATTGTTTTGCAATGGCAAATCTAATTGAATCTAATTGAATCCCGATCGGACATGTCGGATTTAATCAGATCGTAAATAGAATCGCACAAAGAATCGTATTGTGTAGATTGGGCTTAAGAGGAGCATGAGGTCTCATGGAAAAGGATTCCAGTTGCAACCTGTGAAGCTCTAGTGAACTTCATCCCCCAAAAAGTTAAGGTGATGCTGGTGAATAATGGTGAGAATACAAAATACACTGTGAATACAATTGACACTTTGAGCACTAATTTTATTTCTTCACTTAGGGACCTGCTCTCTTTTCTTGCAAGTGGTTTTGACATTAATGGCTGGATGTTGAGTTATAATGATGGGACAGCAAATTTACACTGTTATACCAGCTGTACACTGACTACATTGTATCAAAGTGTCTTATCTTTAGTGTTGTCCTATGAAAATACTGCATATTTACAAATATGTGAGAGATGTTCTCACTTTTGTAAGATACTGTGTCTGAGAACCACTGATTGTTAAAAATAAAATAAAAATCTTACAGGTTTTAGTGTGCATGATCCCTTCCTTACTTTGGTTGTATTCCCAAACTGTGTGGAATGCATTGGGGCTGTGGTTATGGGGATGTTATCAGTATTAATTGATACTTGCGGGCAACTGGATTAAGATTTCCTCAAATTCCTGTTTTTTAGAAGTGTGTGGGATTCTATTTTCAGAGTATACACCTTTGTGATTAATCACCAAAGAACAGGCTAATTTGTGCAATTGTTAACACTGCACGCTTCATTAATTTTTCACTTATCTGAACTCACTAGTCAAAGTTTTTACATAAAGATTTAGAACCACTTTTTACTAACTTGAGTTTAGCTGGAGTTCAGACATTCAGTAGCTAGAAAAGAAGATATATCATTGCAGCTTTGGATAGATCTCAGTAAAAAACAAAACAAAACAAAAAAACCTTGACAGAATTGTAATGCAAACAGCTGGCACTGTAAGAAAAGCCAAGAATGCTCTAACATGCCTACTTGTGAAGACATTTTCCTGCCAGGCCACCTCAACATGCTCTTCTGCATTGCTTAGCTTTTGTAAAGCCTGTCATAAGACATATTTAAAGCTAAAGTTCTTGCAAACAGCTAAATACACAGATGAATAATAGTGAATCTAACCAAAAGCTTTGCACTAGTGTCTTACCCAGTCCATTACTAAGATGGCTTTACCATACAAACCAGCTAAAAAACAAAGGTAGCAAACTTGCTTTTACCCTGTAAAAATGTCCCCTTTTCCTGTAAGCTCAAGAACATTATTTATGATGTGATATTTAGCCCCCCCTCCCTCCCCCTCCGAAATAGGTAGCCAGCTATAGGTGTTGCAGTGTATGTTAGCCAGCCATAGATGCCCCAGTGTAGGTTAGCTAGCCATAGGTGCCCCAGTATATGTTAGCCAGCCATAGGTATCGGTTCCCCAGTATAGGTTAGCCAGCCATAGGTGTCCCATCATAGGTCATCCAGGTATAGGTATCCCCAGTATAGGTTAGCAAGCTATAGGTGCCCCAGTATGGGTTAGCCAGCTGCCCTCCCCACAGCTGAGTCCCATTTTACCACTGCTCTCTCGTCCTTCATTTCACACCCCTCCCTCACTGAGCCCCAGGCAGACACCCATCCAGCCCACCCCGAGAAATGGGGCTGCCTGGACCCTCCAGAAAATACATATAGGTCAAGAATTGCTGATTTACTGGTCAGACAAAGCACAGTTATTAACCAGTTAAGCCTATCTGGATGAACATTTTCATCTAGATATGCTGCGCGCACTCCCGCCGCCGGCCGTTAGCCCAGCGATCAATGAATGGGTTTATAGATCCCATTAATTGATCGAAGCCCCCCGCAGAAAAACCAACAGCCTCTTATCAGAGGCTGCAGTTTTTCTGAGTTACAAAAAGTTTCCAGTCCTCCTAATGCCTCCTGGAAGTGAACGATCACGCTTCCAGGATTTTTTGACTGTAGTAAATAGTAAAACTACACCCACATTTTTTATTAAATAAATACATTTTTTTACATTTCAAATTAGCTGTTTACCTCCCAAACCAAAAATTACCCAAATACATTTTTAAATAAAAAATAAATAAATAGTTACCTAAGGGTCTGAACTTTTTAAATATGCATGTCAAAGGAGTATATTAATATAATTTTTTAAATTATGGACTTTGTAAATAGTGATAGACGCAAATTGAAAAAAAATGCACCTTTATTTCTAAATAAAATATCCACCCACCACAATTAGCTGCCCTGCCGTCTCTATGACGGCAGAGCACTGTGAGCCGGGCAGGAGCCGTTTTCATTGGCTCCTGGCCCTGTCATTCCTGTAATGGAGTGACAGGGTCAGGAGCCAATGAAAGCGGCTCCTGACCGGCGCACAGCGCTCTGCCGTCATAGAGACAAGAGACATTATTCTCAGTTTTTATATACATTTGAGTAAAAAGTGTCCAGCCCAAAAGTATTCATACTCTTCTCAATAATCAATAGAAAAGTCTTTTGTTGGCTACTACAGGAATCAAACGCTTCCTATAATTGCAGACCAGCTTTTTGCATGTCTCCACAGTTATTTTTGCCCATTCAACTTCAGCAATAAGCTCCAAAGATTTAAAGTTGGAGGATCTTCTTGCCATCACCCTGATCTTTAGCTCCCTCCACAGATTCTCAATTGGATTCAAGTCAGGACTCTGGCCGGGCCACTCCAAAATGTTAATGTTGTTGTCTGCTAACCATTTCTTCACCACTTTTGCTGTGTGTTTTGGTCATTGTTATGCTGAAATGTCCATTGGTGGCCAAGGCCAAGTTTCTCTGTAGACTACCTGATATTGTCGTTGAGAATCCTCATGTATTACTCTTTTTTCATGGTGCCGTTTACTGTGATTAGGTTTCCTGGTCCATTGGCTCACAAAACAACCCCAAAGCATTAGGTTCCCACCACCATGTTTGACAATAGGGTGGGGATGGTGTTCTTTGGGTTGAAGGCTTCACTTTTTTTATGCCAAATGAAGGAAACATCGTTGTGACCAAACAATTCAATTTTTAGATTCATCTAACCATAACACAGAAGACTAGATGAGCATTTGCAAAAGCCAAGCAAGCTTTTGTGTGCCTTATCTGGAGAAGTGGTGTCCTCCTTGTTCTGCATCAGTGAAACCCAGCAGTGTGCAGTGTCCATTGGATTGTCAGCCTTGAGACATTGCCACCAGCAGAGCCCAGATTCACCAGGATGGGCTTGGTGGTATCCATTTGTAAAAAAAAACACATTTGTGACACTGGTCCTTTAACTAGTAAAGCTCAGTATGTGGTTGTAACATATAAGTAAACCTTGTTAAAGAGAGCCTAAGGAGGGCTCATAGAATAAAAAAAAAAGAATAATTATGCTACCTGATCCAGGGGGAGGCTGAGCAGATCAGGTAGCGGCCAAAACTGCCGCTCTCCACCGCTCCTGTGGCCCGCACTGTCCCACTTTCACTTTCGTGACCTCTGGGTCACGACACTGGAAAGAGAGAGTTCTCTCTCTCACAGCTTGCAGGGAGGCGGGAAGTGGGAGGAGGCATGGCCAGGGAGAAAGAGCTGCCCAATGGCAGCTCTGGAAAGCCTGTAGAAACGCCCCTAGCAGGCGTTTTGAACAAGGAATCCCTGTTTACCCTCCGAGATAGCAACAAATATTGTCGCTAATGTCGGGGGCCATAGTGCGGCTGTGTGTGTGTGTGAGTGTGGGGGCGGGGAGGCAGAAAGAGGTGGTGTGGGAACACAGAGGCATGTCATGAGGCAGAGTACATGTCCCATCTGCCCCCGAAGGAACCGCCTCAGGTTCTCTTTAAGCTCAGAGTTGTATGATTGTCTTATTTACACTAAAGGTGGCCATACATCAGGTGTCTTGGCGGCTGATCGACCATCTGATTTGATTATTATAATCGGAATCGGATTAAAATCGTTGCGCAAGTGCATGCCCAATCGACAATGCAACCAATTTTGGGCTAAAATTGGTTGCATTAATTGGTCAAAGATACTGCAAGATGTAGGGCCAACTTGCTTCGATCGGGTGCGCAGTGGTAACGGCGAGAGATATCAGGACAAGTGACAAACGTGATAAAACCCCTGATGCTGTCCCCCTAATGTGCAATGTAATCCCCTCCCCCCCCCCCCCCGGTGCCCAGTGCACTATACATTAACTGTCCCTCATCCATACACGTGCCCCAGGTGGTTGCCAGAGTAATGCGGTTGTGTGTGTGATGTTACATACGCGCCTGCATTACTCCGGCAACCAGGTGGAACATGTATGGACGAAAGACAGTGCCTGGAGGCAGCAGCGGCAACGGACAGGTAATGTATAGTGCACTGGGCACCGGGAGAGGGGGGGAGGGGTAGCACATTGCACATTCGGGGGACAGCATCGGTCCGTCGAGGCAATGGATGTGACATCACAAGGCGGGTTCTGGATCAATTTCAGCATGAAATTGACCGTGAATCGGCCTGCGGTGTATGGGCAGGTGGCAGATCGCTCTCTAATCACATAAGAGAGAGATTTGTCTCTTGGTCAGATCTGTACAAGGAAGGATCCGAAAACCAGAGCAGGATGAGGTAAAAAAAGGCTGAAAAGTTTATTTGAGAAAATCCACAGACAAGGCAATAAAATCACAGGATCAACTAACGCGTATCGGGCCTACCATCTGCCCTTAATCGTAGTTAAGAGTGATAGCAAATTGAGCCAGATTTGCAGAGCCAGACTTGCTAGGGTTAAAACTTGGTGTTAGAGCACGCATAAATTTTCCTCAGGTAAGCGTAGTTAAGAGTGAACCTGTACAAGAGGAAATTTATATGAGACCAGGGGAGAGGAAACTCCACCTCCGGGGACACACAAACCGCCTCTTAAAGAGACATACATCCCCAAAAAATACAATATAAAGATACAATAACAACATTGAAAATATCATATAAAAGATGTAAAAAGGCGTTATCACTGACAAACTATGAAGTTGAAAATGGACAGGGAAGGAGAGAGGACAGTAATGGCAATTCACATAGATTATTAGCTAGGCATAATCTGTATGGTTAGGGAGAGGAAAAAAGGCCTCAATATGTATAAACTAAACTCAGGTCCCATTTCTTGTTCAAACCCTGTGGTATACGGGTACCTAACCTATGAATCCAAAAATCTTCACGATTCAAAAGCAATCTCTGTAAATCACATCCCCTGACTGTACAAACCACCTGCTCCACCCCCTGGAAAGCAAAGGAAGATAGATCCCTCTCATGTACTGTTTCAAAGTGTTTGGAAACCGCAGATTTGCGAAAAGTATTCCAATTGGTGCCACAATAGTGTTCCGCTATGCGGGCTCTGAGATGACGGGTGGTGCATCCCTCATATTGTATACGACATGTCATGCAGGAAATAACGTAAATCGTGTATTTGGTATCGCAGTTCACATACTGCTTGATAGGAAAACTTTTATTATGTGCAAAGGAAAATATCGAATTGCTTTTTTTGTGGCACTGACAATAATTGCATGTGGAGAACCCGCAAGGGTAGGAACCCACTGTGGCTAACCATGTAGGGGTGCGGGAGGAGAAGGGAGACCGAAAGAGGCTGGGTGAAAGGATGGACCCTAGGGTACGGGCCCTCCTGGCAGAAAAACGACACCCTCTATCCAGGATGGTTTTAAAGAGGATCTGTAACATCAAAATATCCCCTGGGGGTACTCACCTCGGGTGGGGGAAGCCTCCGGATCCTAATGAGGCTTCCCACGCCGTCCTCTGTCCCACGGGGGTCTCGCTGCAGCCCTCCGTACAAGATGACGTCATTATTTACCTTCCCGGCTCCTGCGCAGGCGCTCTGACGGCTGTCGGCTCCGAACTACACGGAGATACCCGATCGCCGTCGGGTCTGCTCTACTGCGCAGGCGCAAGTTTCCGGCGCCTGCGCAGTAGAGCAGACCCGACTGAGATCGGGTATTTCCGTGTAGTTCGGAGTGGAAAGCAGCCACAGCACCCCTGCTGGAGCCAGCAAAGGTAAATATTGATTTTACAGTCGGGTCTGTCGCCGGCTGTTCGGAGGGCTGCAGCGAGACCCCCGTGGGACAGAGGACGGCGTGGGAAGCCTCATTAGGATCCGGAGGCTTCCCCCACCCGAGGTGAGTACCCCAAAGGGGATGTTTTTGAGGTTACAGAGTCTCTTTAAGTTCTGTATCCGGATACAGCACAGGAATATATTTTTTAACAATATTTGTAATTTTTTTAAACTCAAGGCTGTAGCCGGTAACAAAAGTGACCCGATCCTCTCCGGCCTCTCTCCCCACCCTGCTTCTCAGTAAATCTGAACGTGGTCTCTTGGTGCCCTTCCGGCGCCCCACTGCCAACTGTCTTCCAGTATAGCCTCTTTGTTTGAGTCTGGTCTCCACCAAGTTACACTCCCGTTCAAGATCAATCGGATCTGAACAATTACGCGCAGCCCTAATGAATTCCCCCGTAGGGATAGCATTTATGGTGTGTCTAGGGTGGCACGAACTGGCAAGCAAGATGGAATTACCCGCTGTGGGTTTCCGAAAGGTACGAGTGGTGACTATATGTGATAAAGAGTCCCCTATGAAAGTAAGATCCAAATAATCAATTTTGATCGGATCTGAACTCAAAGTAAATTTTAAATTAAGATCATTACTGTTAACATAAGTCAGGAAATCCCCCAGGAGGGCAGGAGGACCCCCCCCCACACCAAAAGTAAATCATCAATAAACTTGCCATACCAGATGATATGGGAGGCATAGGGGTTATCATCCCCAAAGATGCGGAGCTCCTCCCACCACCCCATATAGAGGTTCGCAAGGGAGGGGGAAAATTTTGCTCCCATAGAAGCTCCGCATCTCTGGAGATAAAACCCCAAATCAAACATAAAATGATTGTGCGTGAGGAGGTACCCCACTGCCCTCCCGAGGAAAGCCTGTAGGGGCGCATCAAAGGAAGAATATTTACGAAGATGAAAATCCATAGCTTCCAGAGCTAGGTCATGTGGAATAGAAGAATAAAGTGATGTGACGTCCATAGTCACCCACAGGAACCCATCCTCCCAGGCAAAGCCATCAAAGCTTGAGAGAACATGACGGGTATCCTGCAGGTAACCCGGAAGTCTAGTAACAAGGGGCTGTAGATGTGCATCGACCCACTCACCCAGACGCTCGCCCACGGAGCCAATTCCGGCCACAATTGGCCGGCCCCGCGGGGGAACGTCCGGTTTATGGATCTTCGGGAGATGGAGGAAGACTGGCACAACCGGGTGCAATGGACATAAAAACTCGGACATTCGTTTGGTTAATACACCCGTGCTATGCCCGAGGTCCAGCAGCACCCGAAGATCCTGAAGGAAAGTCTGTGTAGGGTCCCGGAGCAAGGGCCGATACACGTCCACATCCCCCAACTGTCTAAGGGCCTCCGCTCGATAGTCCAACGCATCCTGGACAACGACCAAACCCCCTTTGTCTGCCGAGCGTATAACAATGTCTTTATTACTTTCAAGAGCAGTTAGAGCGTGTCGCTCGGAGACTGAGAGGTCGGAGGAAGCCCTGGATGCCCTGGACAATGCAGTCAACTCTTTTTCAATGAGATCATGAAATGAATCTATCTCGGGAGACCTCCGAGGTGTCAGATTAGGATCCTAAATTATCTGATGAGCTAAAGCTCACATTCTTTTTTGGGGTGAATTTTTTGAGAATGGATTTGGGTGACCTGTAAAAGGATTCCCACCTGCCCCATTCATACACTACATTTTTATTATAGTCATTCGTGTCTCTCAGGAATTTCACACGTTTCGTCTCCATGATGATTGTTTCCAACTTATTGATGTTAGACTTCAATTTGGAATTCAACTCATCAAAAAGAGGCAAAGTGTCAAATGCCCTTAGATCTTGATTTGTTTTATCTATTTGTAGTTTCAGGTCTGTACGTTTTTGTTCTTCATATGTGACTATGAGTCTCATGAGCTGTAAAGAACAATTCGACAAGATCTGATACCACTCTAAAATGAAGCTTTCGGAATACACCGTGGTGGGAATCTTTTTTATGCGTAAACCCCTGGGTATAATCCCTTTACTAATATAGTGTTTCAAACTGGTTACGTCCCACCACAAACGTACTTCCTTATCCATTAAACATTCTAGAGTGGTTTGTAAAGAATGTAAAGTGAGTTCTGGCTGAAGGCTAGCTGCATTTGAATTAGCTGAAAATACTATTGGTCAGATCTGCCCATCATCACTAGATGTATGGGCACCTTAAGCAAATGTCACGTGTTAATTAACATATGAATATACCAACTCCTGAAGCCAGTTATAGTGGTTGGTAGCAAGTAGAACATATGGTGGACCCCTTTAGCTTTGTCTATTAGAATCCTATTTCTTTCAGCAATGAAGGAAAATGACAAAATCTTTCCAACTCCTCTTTTTTCTTTTGGGGTGCACAGTTATAATGTAGCAACGGCTCGTGGCGCTGTCTAATTGCTCTAACAGGGAAGCTATCAGATGACTACGCTCCAGGCAATAAGTACAGAGGTCTCTCTCAGATTCCTTGCTCACTGTCCAGTAGTAAAAAAAGTAAAAGGCAAAGAATATTGACTATTGTAAAATCTTGTCTTCGTGTTGATTGAAGCCTTCAAGGTTCAATCATTGTCTTTGTTGAATGTTTTTAATTGCTCTGGAAAATCTCTGGAGCCAAGCTCCAGTTAATTGATGTCTTCTGCCTGATTACTTCTTGTCCATCTTTCTGAAAGAATCTTTTCAGCTTGGTTATAAGATCCTCCAATCTCTTCTCAGTATTACTGAAGCCATGTTCTTTCTTCATTGAAGTGACTTAATGTCCAGCATGTGGCTTCTCCTTCAGGGTTGCAGTTGGACATACAGAGTGCATGAGTGTTTTTCAGC
Source organism: Hyperolius riggenbachi (assembly GCF_040937935.1). Lineage (NCBI taxonomy): Eukaryota > Metazoa > Chordata > Amphibia > Anura > Hyperoliidae > Hyperolius > Hyperolius riggenbachi. Next base: position 158,631,023 of record NC_090654.1, read on the forward strand.
TTAGAAGCCTGCACTGAAATGCACAGGTTTGCCTCTAGCATGTGTGCACCATTAAAGGACTTACTGTAACGATCGGTGTCAGCACACAGAGAGTATTTAGCCGGAGGATGTGCCCGCGGCGGCTTCGATCGTTATCACACAAGGTAATTTTTTATAAATTTGCCCAGAAGCTCAGTCTCCAGTGTTCCCTGACGACGGCGAAAGGCCGAAACCAGTCGGAACAGTAACTGGAGACTGGGCAAATGTACAAGAGACCGTGAGACTATTTTTTGTGCATTGGATACACTATATGCTTATTACTACTAAGGGTCCCTATTAAAAGGACCCCTAAAGTAAGATATTGTATATGTGGTATTGTCTGGATTTTTATTAAAGATTGTGTTTTTAAGGACAGTAAGTGACCTATTGATTTTATCCTTGGTGATGGTCACTGTCTGAGAATATACACTGTGGTGTGACTGCAGATACCATTGTGATCACCTAGCGCTGTGGATATATACTTGGAGAATTGATGTCTTCTGCCTGATTACTTCTTGTCCATCTTTCTGAAAGAATCTTTTCAGCTTGGTTATAAGATCCTCCAATCTCTTCTCAGTATTACTGAAGCCATGCCCTTTCTTCATTGAAGTGACTTAATGTCCAGCATGTGGCTTCTTCTTCAGGGTTGCAGTTGGACATACAGAGTGCATGAGTGTTTTGCAGCTTAGAAGCCTGCACTGAAATGCACAGGTTTGCCTCTAGCATGTGTGCACCATTAAAGGACTTACTGTAGCGAACGGTGTCAGCACACAGAGATAATCTGATTATTGGTGATCTGCAGTATCACCAAGAATACAGATATATACCCGATTATTGATGATCTGCAGAATCACCAATAATACAAGTATAACTAACCTCTGAACACCTATATAGTGTGAGTGTTTGGTGCAACAGTAATGACTTTGAGTGTGACCACCCGAGGAGCAGGTGGTCCTTAGCAGTATGGTAAATACCTCCCTCTGGGAAGTGCAAAGACCTTTAGCAGCCTGAGACATCCAAAGGGGTGGAGCCCCAGGCTGAATAGCAGGAAGGCCCTGTAGCTAAGTGACACCTAGAAGGTGGGCGTCACAAGCAGGTCTGGAGACTAATCTCTCAATGGAGAGGGATAGCTCTCAAGGTCGGGCAGGCCAGGTCGGCAACACACGGGCAGATAAGGTACAGAGACAGAGGGCTGATTCGGTAACCAGGGGCAGGCAGGGTTGGCAACAGGTAATCAGATATGTGTAGGTACCGAATCAGAAAGCAGAGGGATAGTCAGGAATACAATAGGTCATAACAGATAGCAAACAATGCCTAGTCTTGGGTGTGAGGTCCGTGTTCTCAACACCCTGGAACTAGTCTGGAGTATAACACAATGGTAACACAGTATCCCTGGTCTTGGGTGTGAGATCCGTGGTCTCAACACCCTGGAACTAGTCTGAAGTATAATACGATGGTAACACAGTATCCCTAGTCTTGGGTGTGAGGTCCGTGGTCTCAACAATCTGGAACTAGTCTGAAGTATAACACAATAGTAATACAGAAGTAATCTGGCTCAGTGTGAATACCCAGGTCCTCCTGGTTCTAACACACTGTGGGATCTGACTATGGTCTGAGTGCTTTCACGTAAGTGTTCGCAACGGCAGACAACTTGAGACTGACCAGCAATAACTATATATAGAGCGGCGCTGCCCAGCGCCACCCATCTCTGATCAACCAATAGCCACTTGCTCTGAGATCAGCTGACCAACCTGGTCAGCTGATCCCTCCTCGTTTGTCATAAAGGTTCTGCCTCTCAGCGCGCGCGTGTATTCCTCAATCTGTGTGCACTAGCAGGCCCAGCCACATCAGACGCACGCTGCTGCGAGCAAACCGACGAGCTGGACGCGGAACCAGCCGCCTCGCCGCCAGTCTGCGCGGCGGCTTTTCCGTAATCTATTACAGTACCCCCCCCCCCCCTGAGGAGTGGACTCCGGACACTTCCCCCCAGGCTTTCTAGGATGCGAGTCATGGAATTCCTTTTTTAATTCCTCTGCGTGCATGCAACAATCTGGCACCAAAGTTCTCTCCTCTATGCCATATCCCTTCCAGTGAACCAGGTACTGCATGGAGTTCTGCACAAGCCGGGAGTCCAGAATCTTTTCTATCTCATACTCAGGTTGGTCATCAATCAACACAGGGGGGAGCGGAATCCACATGCTTGAGCAAAGACACATGGAATGATCTTACACCTCGCATGCTGGTAGGGAGATCAACAGCATAAGTTACATAGTTACATAGTTACATAGTTACATAGTTATTTTGGTTGAAAAAAGACATACGTCCATCGAGTTCAACCAGTATAAAGTACAACACCAGCCTGCTCCCTCACATATCCCTGTTGATCCAGAGGAAGGCGAAAAAACCCTTACAAGGCATGGTCCAATTAGCCCCTAAAGGGAAAAATTCCTTCCCGACTCCAGATGGCAATCAGATAAAATCCCTGGATCAACATCATTAGGCATTACCTAGTAATTGTAGCCATGGATGTCTTTCAACGCAAGGAAAGCATCTAAGCCCCCTTTAAATGCAGGAATAGAGTTTGCCATAACGACTTCCTGTGGCAATGCATTCCACATCTTAATCACTCTTACTGTAAAGAACCCTTTCCTAAATAAATGGCTAAAACGTTTTTCCTCCATGCGCAGATCATGTCCTCTAGTCCTTTGAGAAGGCCTAGGGACAAAAAGCTCATCCGCCAAGGTATTATATTGCCCTCTGATGTATACATTAATAATTTTTCTGGTCACTGGAAAAGGACCTATGAATCTAGGGCCCAGTTTGGGTGACAGTTGTTTCAGAGCCAAATGTCGTGTGGACACCCAGACCAAATCCCCTGGAGAGAATTCCCATTCTATGGAACGTCTCTTGTCAGCCTGTTTCTTCTGGTTCTAAAAAGCCTTCCCCAAATTTGTTTTAACCATTCCCCAAATTTGCTTCAAGGCCCTCTGCCAATCCTCCAGGGCTGAAAACGGAGTAGAAGCCACTGTCAATGGGGCAAACTTGGGTGACCTTCCCGACACCACCTGAAATGGGGAAAATCCTGAAGAGGAACTTTTCAGATTGTTGTGTGCAAATTCTGCAAACGGCAAAAACTTTACCCAGTCGGTTTGTGCATCTGCAGCATAACATCTAAGAAACTGTTCCAGGGACTGGTTGACTCTTTCTGGTCTGGTCACTCCAAGACAGCAGAAACTTTTCCAGGGTCCATAGAGAGGCCAGAGGTCGAGATAATGTACCCCAAAAAGGCGACGGAGGTTACTTCGAAAATGCATTTTTCCAATTTAGCATACAACAGATTCTGTCTCAACTTCCATAACACAAACCTAACATGTTTCCTATGCTCTGAGAGGTTGGATGAAAAAATCAGTATATCATCTAGATACACCAAGACGAATCTGCCCAACACCTCCCTGAACACCTTGTTAATCAGCTCCTGGAAGACGGCCGGGGCGTTACACAACCCGAAGGGCATCACCAGGTACTCGTAATGCCCGTCGGGTGTGTTAAAGGCCGTCTTCCATTCATCACCGTCCCTGATACGCACCCCTAAAATCCAGCTTCGAGAAAATTTTTACATTGGTGACCTGAGCAAACAAATCGTCAATCAAAGGCAAAGGATAGCGATTTTTTACTGTAATCTTATTTAAGCCCCGATAATCAATGCAGGGATGAAGGCCTCCATCCTTCTTTTTCACGAAAAAGAATCCTGCCCCTGTTGGTGACCGAGAGGGACGAATAAACCCTTTAGCCAAATTTTCTCGGATGTATTCTTGCATAGCCAATTTCTCTGGCTCAGACAAATTATAGAGATGACCTCTAGGGGGCATACAACCAGACCTGAGATCGATGGGACAATCAAAGGGATGGTGGGGAGGAAGTTTATCCGCTGATTTGGGACAAAACGCGTCAGCAAATTCTGAATACTGGCTTGGCAAACCTTCCACCTGAATCTTGGTGTTACCCAAGGTTACCTTCGCTAAACAATGATGATGGCAATGGGTAGACCAGCTCGTTAGCTGACCTGAAGCCCAATTGATCTGAGGGGAGTGAAGTTGTAACCATGGCATGCCAAGAATGATCGTGGAAGTTGTCATCCTCAAAACCAGAAATTGTAGACTCTCTCTATGTAACACCCCCACCGTGACCCTTAACTCTGGGGTCTGAGACAGAGGGTATTTACTCTGCAGAGGAGAGTCATCCACAGCAGTGACCAGAATCTGTTGATTCAAAGGAAGATTAGGAATCCCCAATTTCTTCGCAAATTCGTAATCCATAAAGTTGGCTGCTGAGCCAGAGTCTAGGAAGGCCTCAGTAGCAACTGTTTGATCCTTCCATGATATAGAACAAGGGAGGAGCAAACGTTTATCGTTGAGAGGTAAAGACTGCGCGCCTAGGGTATTACCTCCGACTACACCTAGGCGGCAGCGTTTCCCGACTTCTTGGGACAATTCTGCACTCTGTGACCCTCCTCTGCACAGTATAAACAGAGCTGTTATGTTTTTCTGCGATTCTGCTCCACCCGGGACATTTTTGACCGACCGATCTGCATCGGCTCCGGCGGAGGTGAAGCGGGCGGAGGAGAGGCGTAGGAAACATATCTCACATTGTTCCTACTCCGAGTCTGTCTCTGGTAGCGTAGACGACGATCAACCCTGACTGCTAATGAAATGGCCTCATCAATAGACTTCGGCTCAGGATGTCCCAACATTAGGTCAGAGACCGCATCTGACAACCCTGACAAAAAACAGTCCAGAAGTGCAAATGACCCCCATCTCGCTGATACTGCCCATTTCCTGAACTCAGCTGCGTAAATTTCAACCGCATCCTTGCCTTGCCGCAAAGTCTTTAGCTTCCGCTCAGCGGTAGAAGCAATGTCCGGATCATCATAAATTATAGCCATTGCTTTAAAAAAATTCCTCAACTGAGGTTAGGGCCTCATGCCCTGTCTGGAGACTATATGCCCAGGTCTGGGAATCCCCTGACAACAGAGTCTTAATAAACGTAATTCTCTGTGCCACGGTTCCTGATGAATTAGGCCTCAACTCAAAGTATGACAACACTCAATTTCTAAAATTCTGAAAGTCAGATCTGTGACCAGAAAACCTTTTGGGCACAGGCATACGTAAGTCTGTACCTGGAGGGGATCGAACTGTATTCACAGCCGTCTGAAGGACTTGTACAGACCCAGACAAAGCGTTGATCTGGGTCTGATAACTGTCCAGCACTCGGATGTAATTTTCCACCGAGGTGGTGAGTGCATCAAGACGGCTGTTAAGTGCGTCCATTTGGTTTTGGTCTGCCGTTCTGTAACGATCGATGTCAGCACACAGAGAGAATCTGATTATTGGTGATCTGCAGTATCACCAAGAATACAGATATTTACCCGATTATTGATGATCTGCAGAATCACCAATAATACAAGTATAACTAACCTCTGGAGACCTATATAGTGTGAGTGTTTGGTGCAACAGTAATGACTTTGAGTGGGACCACCCGAGGAGCAGGTGGTCCTTGGCAGTATGGGAAATACCTCCCTCTGGGAAGTGCAAAGACCTTTCAGCAACCTGAGACATCCAAAGGGGTGGAGCCCCAGGCTGAATAACAGGAAGGCCCTGTAGCTAAGTGACACCTAGAAGGTGGGCGTCACAAGCAGGTCTGGAGACTAATCTCTCAATGGAGAGGGATAGCTCTCAAGGTCGGGCAGGCCAGGTCGGCAACACACGGGCAGATAAGGTACAGAGACAGAAGGCTGATTCGGTAACCAGGGGCAGGCAGGGTCGGCAACAGGCAAGTAGATATGCGTAGGTACCGAATCAGAAAGCAGAGGGATAGTCAGGAATGCAATAGGTCATAACAGATATCAAACAATGCCTAGTCTTGGGTGTGAGGTCCGTGTTCTCAACACCCTGGGACTAGTCTGGAGTATAACACAATGGTAACAAAGTATCCCTGGTCTTGGGTATGAGGTCCGTGGTCTCAACACCCTGGAACTAGTCTGAAGTATAATACGATGGTAACACAGTATCCCTAGTCTTGGGTGTGAGGTCCGTGGTCTCAACACCCTGGAACTAGTCTGAAGTATAACACAATAGTAATACAGAAGTAATCTGGCTCAGTGTGAATTCCCAGGTCCTCCTGGTTCTAACACACTGTGGGATCTGACTATGGTCTGAGTGCTTTCACGTAAGTGTTCGCAACGGCAGACAACTTGAGACTGACCAGCAATAACTATATATAGAGCAGTGTTGCTCGGCGCCACCCATCGCTGATCAACCAATAGCCACTTGCTCTGAGATCAGCTGACCAACCTGGTCAGCTGATCCCTCCTCGTTTGTCATAAAGGTTCTGCCTCTCAGCGCGCGCACGTGCGTATTGCTCAATCTGTGTGCACTAACAGGCCCAGCCACATCAGATGCACGCTGCTGCGTGCAAACCGCCGAGCTGGACGCGGAACCAGCCACCTCGCCGCCAGTCCACGCGGCGGCTTTTCTGCAATCTATTACACTTACGATGCGAAGGGCCTAAAAAAAGTTATGTACCTTATTGCAATTGCAAACCTCAGGGCAGATGATCAGTGCCTTCCTTTTCACTTTCTGGCGCTCTGTTATCTCAACCCAGGCTCCATTGCAGGCCCTCCCCCAGGTTGCCTTATCTGATGGCGATTAGAATCGCCACTTTAAAAATCCAGCGCCTGAGCAGTTCGCCTAGCCGCTAGTGCGGCTGAGCAGGTTTACAGCCCTGTCCGTGGCCCGTCCTTGCTCTGAGCACTCTGGTCACCGCCCACATGACTAATTGCTGTGCATGTTAGCTGTGCCCCCTCAGCAGAGACGACAAGCGCTGAGCAAGCAGGGACGTGCCCTGCATATTTCAATAGCTTTGCCTTATTAATATGAGCTTTTGAATATGCAGGGCACGTCCTCGCTCGCTCAGTGCTTGTCGTCTCTGCTGAGGGGGCTCTCCTCATGGAAGTTCCCACTTGGTAGATGCATGATTTTATACCACTGCCATACACATGGAGATGTTTGAGGAAGCCTTGGTGCTCAGTACTGTGTGCAAACAAGTGTCATTAATTCAATGAAATGCAATCAAATATCTATGAAAAGGATGTCACCAAAATAGCGGTCTGGTCCTGGAAAAGTGACCATTAAGATTTGATTCATCATAAATAGGAAACTTTTGCTATCCTTTTTTTTAACTTTACTGACTATTAGGTAAGGAGTCTTCCTCCTTGGATGAAGTTACTTATGTGATTGCTTTATTAGTCGATCGGTAAGCTCAACAAATCCCTGAATTTTCATTGGTAGACATCCCATAGGACCAAGGGCTCCTGTGTTCACCAGCAATAGACTCAGAAAATGGTGACCTTTAAAAAAGAAAAAAAAACGGTTTAAAAGAGAGTTTGCTTACTTCTCACAGATGATGGATGACTAGGATAACGTGGCATATTTATTAGCACAGCAAACAGCCAGTGCATTTTGCAGGCAGTTCCCCTCTTCCTTGGGTCCAATATTGCTATTACCTTATCCTACCTCTCTAGGCAGATGTGCTGTAATAGTGCTTTTGTTCACAATATTTGTATACAGTATCTGTATACAGTACTTTGCTAATGAATTTGTCACATTGGCGTGGTGTGCATCTACTCTGAGAAGTAAACCAACAATTTTCTTCTTGGTTTTTAACTTTTTTTTTTTTTTTTTTTTTATCTTGGGCATCTCCTACTGTACATCATTGTAAAGGTGGCCACACACCATACAATTTTTTAAATATCTGTTCAATTTAAGAATTGCAATCAATTTTTCTAACTGATTGTAACATTTCAAAAATATGACCAATGTACCACACACCTATGTTCAATTTTTCCCCAATTATAATAAAACTGATTGGAAACTCAGAGAAAATTGCTAGGGTGTGTATATTAATACATTGACAATCTAACACACACCATACAATCTTTAAAAATAATGAAGAGAAATATCTGGCATTCCGGATCGATATAAATTGAAGAAAATGGGAAATCTGATCGGATTCTTTAGTCGAATGAAAAAAAAAGCTTTCGTTTTTTTTTCGGGAGATTTGATCGTTTTTATCGAATTGCTATAAAATCGGATCATTTTATTGTATCGTGTGTGGCCACCTTTAGACCTATATTTGGAGGTTGATATTTTATTGTTTTGCAGTTTTAAAAAAATGTTTATTATAGGAGCAGAAAAGTAAGGAAAGGATAACAACAACAAATACATTTCCCATGCAGGGGATGCACATTGTAGGCATTACTATTGAGACAAGTTCATAAGAAAAACATAGTTTTGACAGGCACGGGGCATAAAATGGAGGGGAGAAATATAGAACAGACAGTACAATCAGACTTAAGAACAATTTGAAGTATGAGAGTGACTTCTGGTGATGCTCAAAAATATCTTATATCTTGGAGCGAGATCATTGGGACTACCAAGAGGGGGACCGCTATAACCAAGTAGGGATAGCTTAGTCTGAGTGTGGGGGCGGGGCTGCATGCTTACTTAGTGTCTCCTTGCTTGTTACCACTGCCTATGAAGGATATACTTAATTCTATTTAAATTAAAATAAATGGTGTTTATCAAGTTTGCTAATCTCCTTCCACAGCCTGCTTAGTACCTTGAAAACCTTCTGTACTGTGCTAACTGAGCACTGATATTTGCATGACCACATCAGATTGGACGGCATATTGCACCTGTTTGCATGTCTAGACAAATGCATCAAGTGACCAGTAAAGTGTAGAAACAAGTGACAATTTATGCACAGACTACCACATGTACTTTAAATGTTACACTTTTTCACTTTAATGCCCCTTTAAGTGCAACTAAAAATCATCTGACTGGATCAAGGTATCATAGAAAGCAATTCCTCTCCAGTACAGTTATGGATGCTCTGATTTTTGGAACCTTTGTGTATTAATGATTATATGTTATTGAGTCTTTGCAAACTTGTGCTGTACTGTAAATTAATGTTCTGTATAGTATATTTACTTATTAAATAAAACAAAAAAGAAAAAAAGTTAAGAAAGTATCCAAACCCATATATACCGTAATTTTTGGAATATAAGACACACTTTCTCCCCCAAAAATAGGGAGAAAATGTCCCTGCATCTTATATGCCAAATTCAGGGAGCCCCCAACTTATGAATGCCCGCCTATACAAACCGCAGACCCATTGCGATATGGGGGGCTCCCTGTACTGTCCCCTGCTTCCCCATGTGTCCTCCACTGCCCCTGTGTATAATAATCACTGCCTCGCCTAATCTATGGCTCCCACGGAAATCCCAGACCTCTCTTCTCCTTCACTATTCCCCTCGTGCCCGTTCTGTTGATTGGGTCATCAGCAGAAGCCAGCACTAGGGGAAAAGTGAAGGAGAAGAGAAATTTGTGATCGCCTGGGAGTTGTGGATTAGATAAGCCAAGCTGCTGCTTATGATTGTTATACACGGGGCAGAGGAGGACTGTAACGCTGAGTGGAACGTCACTAGCTAGACAAAACAATATGACTAGTGCTCACCGGGTGAAAACAGTACTAAGATGACATGAAAATAATAAAAGGAGGCTCCTTAGACCTAAGAACTGTTTCGCAAGTACTAATTACTTGCTAATACAGGAGAAGAGTAGTCAGAGACAGGCGAGATCAAACCTGGAGTCAGGCGACTGAGGTACAAGAGGAATGAGCAATCAGTGAAGTCAGTAACGAGCAAAGTTCATAACGAGAATCAGATAGGCAAAAGTACAGGAGGATGAGGCCTAGAGGCGGAGTCAAGAACAAGCAAAGATCATACACAATAAATCACGATAAATAATACTAGTATACGTATATATTGGCAATGAACCAATATATAACGTAACATTAGCAAAATAACAAACAGCTGACTAAGATACTTACGTATATGCGGGCAATGAACCAATATATCACGTAACACAAGTAGCTAGCTAGGCCCATAGCCCACAGATGAACCGTTAGCTATACTGGACAAGGAGCAACTGACAAGCCAGGGTTTATATACAGGGAATAGATCACAGGCCAAGCCTCCAGGAAATTCAGGCCAATCAGGAACGTCCCTGCAGCAAGTGTCAGCAGTCAGCTGACACACCTCAAACACGCCTCCTGAGCCTATAAATGCAGCTCTGAGCTGCATGAATCCTCCTATGGACACTGCCAGGATCTACACGCTGACTCACACCTGCAGGGAAGCCGGGGATGCCGCTGGACAAAGAGGAAGAGGAAGCTTGCTGCAGCTGCTCAGTACTGTCAGAACACTTGCTGGAGACAACAACAGGTAAATTCGTTACAAGGACACACAGGGAAAGGGGAGAGCAGAGGGCAAACAGGGGGAGCAGAGAACAAACGGTGCAATGGAGGAAACGTGAGGGGAGTAGAGCACAAACGGGGGGCAGAGGATGACACATGGGGACACACTAATGACAGAAGGGGACACACTGGGGACAGAAGGAACACAGGAGGACACAGTATTATGAGAGGACATCTACAAGACACTCCTGGGCCATGGACAGGTTTAGTATATATATCTTTTTTTCCTGTTTTTTGCCCTCTAAACCTAGGTGGGTCTTATAGTCCGAAGCATCTTATATGCCAAAAAAAAAACAACGTAATTTACCAGAACTACTTCCTGTGGTAAATTATTCCACATTTTAACCACTCTTACTGTGAAGAACCCCTTTCTTCTATGTGCATATCATGTCCTATTTTGCCTTTGTACAGTTAAAAAACTAATTTCCTAGCTTTTATAGTGCCCTTGGCAGGGACACTAACAGGGTACATTTAATTCTTAATTCACGGACTAACAGGGTACATTTAATTCTAAAAAAAATGTCAATATCAATAAAGAATTTGTACTTTTTCAATATCAGTTGAACCACTTCACTTTTGGTTCATTTTTTCTGATTCTAAACCTCTATGTTGTTCCGGTTTCTGTGATTCTGCCTGGTGTATACTTATTGTATAAACTTTGTCAAAAGGGAGTCTGAAGTCAAATTAAAAATAAAAAACAGATACTTACCTAAAGAGAGGGAAGGCTCTGGGTCCTATAGAGCTCCCTCTGGGTCCTATAGAGCCTTCCCCTTCTCCTCCCGGTCTCCCCCGGTAGCAGTCCATGACTGTTCAGTTGTGGACTGCTCTCTTCCGCGTTGAGTGGACTTCGGTAGACTTCAGAAGCAATTGGGCTTCTGAAGACGGGCCGCTCCGTACTGCGTATGTGCGAGACAGAGTGCTTCCGACGACTGCTGAAGTTTCATGAGGCAGGATATTCAAATGTAGGAGCCTGCAAGGCAACAAGGACACTGGGAGGAGAGTGGTAAGGCTCTATAGGACCCAGAGCCTTCCCTCTACATAGGTGAGTATCTGTTTTTTATTTTTATTTAGCTTCAGACTTGCTTTAACATTCATATTTGTATAGGTTAACTAATTACGGTATCTTAACTAACTGAGTATTTGCTGTTCTGAGATAAATGCTCTGTGCCTGAATTATCGTTTTGTATTTTCACTTTTCTTTAATAAACACTATACTGGTGTTTAATCTTTTGTATTCCCATTAAATAAAAATCTACCCATTCACATTTGATGGGCTGGACCACTTGGCAAAGCTGGTATAAAAAGGGTAATTTGGTGCCCAAACTACAACTTAACCACTTAACGACCGCCCCCAGCCGATGGGCGGCGGCAAAGTCCGGGCCCAAACGACCGCAATACGCCCATTGGCGGGGGCGGCTGCGGGAGTGGCTATGCGGCGATCGCGTCATTTGTGACGCGATCAGCCGCCGGGGACTGGCTCCGCCCACCGCTCGCTGTAACCCGCCGGCCGTTCGGAAGCGCCGGCGGGTTACTAGCTGCCCGATCGCCGCACGGAAAGTGTATAATAGGCTTTTTAATGTATACAAAGCCTATTATACTGGCTGCCTCCTGCCCTGGTGGTCCCAGTGTCCGAGGGACCACCAGGGCAGGCTGCAGCCACCCTAGTCTGCACCCAAGCACACTGATTCCCCCCCCCTGCCCCCTGATTGCCCACAGCACCCCTCAGACCCCCCCCCTGCCCACCCCCCAGACCACTGTTTGCACCCAATCACCCCCCTAATCACCCATCAATCACTCCCTGTCACTATCTGTCAACGCTATTTTTTTTTTTAGTCTCTAATCTGCCCCCTACTCCCTCCTGATCACCCCCCACCCCAGATTCTCCCCAGACCCCCCCCCAGACCCCCCCCCGTGTACTGTATGCATCTATCCCCCCTGATCACCTGTCAATCACCTGTCAATCACCCGTCAATCACCCGTCAATCACCCCCTGTCACTGCCACCCATCAATCAGCCCCTAACCTGCCCCTTGCGGGCAATCTGATCACCCACCCACACCAATAGATCGCCCGCAGATCCGACATCAGATCACCTCCCAAATGCAGTGTTTACATCTCTTCTCTCCTCTAAACACCCACTAATTACCCATCAATCACCCATCAATCACCCCCTATCACCACCTGTCACTGTTACCCATCAGATTAGACCCTAATCTGCCCCTTGCCGGCACCCAATCACCCGCCCACACGCTCAGATTGCCCTCAGACCCCCCTTATCAATTCGCCAGTGCAATATTTACATCTGTTATTCCCTGTAATAACCCACTGATCACCTGTCAATCACCCATCAATCACTCCCTGTCACTGCCACCCATCAATCACCCCCTGTCACTGCCACCCATCAATCAGCCCCTAACCTGCCCCTTGCGGGCAATCTGATCACCCACCCACACCAATAGATCGCCCGCAGATCCGACATCAGATCACCTCCCAAATGCAGTGTTTACATCTCTTCTCTCCTCTAAACACCCACTAATTACCCATCAATCACCCATCAATCACCCCCTATCACCACCTGTCACTGTTACCCATCAGATTAGACCCTAATCTGCCCCTTGCGGGCACCCAATCACCCGCCCACACGCTCAGATTGCCCTCAGACCCCCCTTATCAATTCGCCAGTGCAATATTTACATCTGTTATTCCCTGTAATAACCCACTGATCACCTGTCAATCACCCATCAATCACCCCCTGTCACTGCCACCCATCAATCACCCCCTGGCACTGCCACCCATCAATCAGCCCCTAACCTGCCCCTTGCGGGCAATCTGATCACCCACCCACACCAATAGATCGCCCGCAGGTCCGACATCAGATCACCTCCCAAGTGCAGTGTTTACATCTCTTCTCTCCTCTAAACACCCACTAATCACCCATCAATCACCCCCTATCACCACCTGTCACTGTTACCCATCAGATTAGACCCTAATCTGCCCCTAGGGCACCCAATCACCCGCCCACACCTCAGAACACCATCAGACCCCAGCCCTGATCACCTCGCCAGTGCATTGCTTGCATCTATTTCCCGCCTCTAATCACACCTTGAGACACCCATCAATCACCTCCTGTCACCCCCTAGCACACCTACCCATCAGATCAGGCCCTAATTTGCCCCGTGTGGGCTCCTGATCACTCGGCCAAACCCTCAGATCCCCCTCAGACCCCCTTCCGATCACCTCCCCAGTGCATTGATTGCATCTATTTTCCCCTCTAACCGCCCCCTGAGACACCCATCAATCACCTCCTGTCACCCCCCTAGCACTCCTATCCATCAGAACAGGCCCAATACATCCTGTCATCTAAGAGGCCACCCTGCTTATGACCGGTTCCACAAAATTTGCCCCCTCATAGACCACCTGTCATCAAAATTTGCAGATGCTTATACCCCTGAACAGTCATTTTGAGGCATTTGTTTTCTAGACTACTCCTCGCGGTTTAGGGCCCCTAAAATGCCAGGGCAGTATAGGAACCCCACAAGTGACCCCATTTTAGAAAGAAGACACCCCAAGGTATTCTGTTAGGTGTATGATGAGTTCATAGAAGATTTTATTTTTTGTCAAAAGTTAGCGGAAATTGGATTTTTATTGTTTTTTTCACAAAGTGTCATTTTTCACTAACTTGTGACAAAAAATAAAATCTTCTACGAACTCACCATACCCCTAACGGAATACCTTGGGGTGTCTTCTTTCTAAAATGGGGTCACTTGTGGGGTTCCTATACTGCCCTGGCATTTTAGGGGCCCTAAACCGTGAGAAGTAGTCTAGAAAACAAATGCCTCAAAATGACCTGTGAATAGGACGTTGGGCCCCTTAGCGCACCTAGGCTGCAAAAAAGTGTCACACATGTGGTATCGCCGTACTCAGAAGAAGTAGTATAATGTGTTTTGGGGTGTATTTTTATACATACCCATGCTGGGTGGGAGAAATCTCTCTGTAAATGGACAATTGTGTGTAAAAAAAATCAAATAATTGTCATTTACAGAGATATTTCTCCCACCCAGCATGGGTATGTGTAAAAATACACCCCAAAACACATTATAATACTTCTCCCGAGTACGGCGATACCACATGTGTGGCACTTTTTTGCACCCTAACTGCGCTAAGGGGCCCAAAGTCCAATGAGTACCTTTAGGATTTCACAGGTCATTTTGCGACATTTGGTTTCAAGACTACGCCTCACGGTTTAGGGCCCCTAAAATGCCAGGGCAGTATAGGAATCCCACAAATGACCCCATTTTAGAAAGAAGACACCCCAAGGTATTCCGTTAGGAGTACGGTGAGTTCATAGAAGATTTTATTTTTTGTCACAAGTTAGCGGAAAATGACACTTTGTGAAAAAAAAAATTAAAATCAATTTCTGCTAACTTGTGACAAAAAAAAAATCTTCTATGAACTCACCATACTCCTAACGGAATACCTTGGGGTGTCTTCTTTCTAAAATGGGGTAATTTGTGGGGTTCCTATACTGTCCTGGCATTTTAGGGGCCCTAAACCGTGAGGAGTAGTCTTGAAACCAAATTTCTCAAAATGACCTGTGAAATCCTAAAGGTACTCATTGGACTTTGGGCCCCTTAGCGCAGTTAGGGTGCAAAAAAGTGGCACACATGTGGTATCGCCGTACTCAGGAGAAGTAGTATAATGTGTTTTGGGGTGTATTTTTCCACATACCCATGCTGAGTGGGAGAAATATCTCTATAAATAGACAATTGTGTGTAAAAAAAAATAAAAAAATTGTCATTTACGGAGATATTTCTCCCACCCAGCATGGGTATGTGTAAAAATACACCCCAAAACACATTATACTACTTCTCCTGAGTACGGCAATACCACATGTGTGGCACTTTTTTGAAGCCTAACTGCGCTAAGGGGCCCAAAGTCCAATGAGCATCTTTAGGCTTTACAGGGGTGCTTACAATTAGGCACCCCCCAAAATGCCAGGACAGTGAACACACCCCACAAATGACCCCATTTTGGAAAGTAGACACTTCAAGGTATTCAGAGAGGAGCATAGTGAGTCCGTGGCAGATTTCATTTTTTTTTGTCGCAAGTTAGAAGAAATGGAAACTTTTTTTTTTTCTTTTTTGTCAGAAAGTGTCATTTTCCGCTAACTTGTGACAAAAAATAAAATCTTCTATGAACGCACCATGCCTCTCACTGAATACTTTGGGATGTCTTCTTTCCAAAATGGGGTCATTTGGGGGGTATTTGTACTTTCCTGGAATTTTAGCCCCTCATGAAACCTGACAGGTGCGCAGAAAAGTCAGAGATGCTTGAAAATGGGAAAATTCACTTTTGGCACCATAGTTTGTAAACGCTATAACTTTTACCCAATCCAATAAATATACACTGAATGGTTTTTTTTTTATCAAAGACATGTAGCAGAATAACTTTCGCGCTCAAATGTATAGGAAATTTTGCTTTATTTGAAAAATGTCAGCACAGAAAGTTAAAAAAAATCATTTTTTTGCCAAAATTCATGTCTTTTTTGCTGAATATAATAAAAAGTAAAAATCGCAGGAGCAATCAAATAGCACCAAAAGAAAGCTGTATTAGTGACAAGAAAAGGAGGTAAAATTCATTTAGGTGGTAGGTTGTATGAGCGAGCAATAAACCGTGAAAGCTGCAGTGGTCTGAATGGAGAAAAAGGCTCTGGTCCTTAAGGGGCGAAAAGACTGTGGTCCTGAAGTGGTTAAACTTCATAATAGTGTCTATTATAATTACAACTGGACTCCCCAAAATGTATTTCAAGTGGACCCTAAAGGTGCCCATACACTCGTCAGATTAGCAGCAGATAGATAAGAAATGCATCTGATGATCTATCTGATGTGTTTTTAGAACATTTTTTACCAGGATAGAATTCCAATAGATTTCAGTTTGAAATCTATTGAAATTCGATCTGATGGCATTTTTTTGCCATCAGATTTCCATTAGGGCCAATGCAAAATGATAAGCAATCTCATCAGATCTATTGACAGTCAAAAACCGCGCTCAGTGGATATAGAGTAAACCTTACTTGGTAGATGTAAAAATAACACGTCAAGACTTAATAAAACCACGGTAATATTAGAGGTATTGGAAAGGTGGAGCGCACAGGTAAAAACCTCCCCCGGTAAAAAGTCAATCACATACAACCACTGGCGCTCACTGTCCAAGTACTACAAACATCCTCTGATGATTGTTTCTTCAGATTGTGTTTACACCTTTAACTGGAAAAACATAAGAGACAAGAGAGGGAACACATCATAGTGTAGATTGCCTGTATCACAATATATGACCACCTCCGTGCACCCTGTTTCCCGCATACACGATAGCACCAGAAGTGTTAACAAGCACTACCACCTTCAGGAGGGGGGATCTATATACCCCCTGTGTGCCCCCGCTCACCAGATAGTCTCTTGTATGCTTGCGTGTCACTCCACGTCGTAATTCCAGTAAGCAAATACCTCATAAAATAAATAATCATAACATGTTTAAAACCGCTATTTAATTGGCTCCTCGCCTAAAAATTATATGCGTACATTAAAAACTCTTTGGTATAAAGCATATCTCACACAAGTCCGTAGCCCGCGGGAAGGTTCCGGTCTCGGCCGTGTAGACTACTTCCTCAATCAGCGCGTCTCCTAAGCTCCGCCCTACCGGTTTCGTCACCAAATGTGACTCATCAGGGGCATAGGGAGCATGCGCTGACTCATCTATTATGTAGCTGGGATAGGTCCCGCCTTCCCCTCCCCTCCCACCCACCCATTGGTCGAAAATATCCTTATTGCTATTTCTATTCCGAGCACGGAAACTTCCTTTAGTTCACACCTAATACATTATTAACCTCCTTGGCGGTAATCCCGAGCTGAGCTCGGGGTATGCCGCCGGAGGTCGCCGCTCAGGCCCTGCTGGGCCGATTTGAGTTCTGAAAAAAGCAGCACACGCAGCCGGCACTTTGCCAGCCGCGTGTGCTGCCCGATCGCCGCCGCTCCGCGGCGATCCGCCGCGTGCAGCGGCGAAAGAGGGTCCCCCCAGCCGCCCGAGCCCAGCGCAGCCGGAACAAACAGTTCCGGCCGGCGCTAGGGGCTGGATCGGGCGGCTCTGACGTCAGGACGTCGACTGACGTCCATGACGTCACTCCGCTCGTCGCCATGGCGACGAGGAAAGCGAAACAAGATAGGCCGCTCATTGCGGCCTATCTTGTTACTTTCGATTGCCGGAGGCGATCAAAAGTACGCTTCCGGAGCGCCCTCTAGTGGGCTTTCATGCAGCCAACTTTCAGTTGGCTGCATGAAATATTTTTTTTTTAATTTAAAAAAAACCCTCCCGCAGCCTCCCTGGCAAAATAATTAAACCGCCAGGGAGGTTAAGCCCTGTTCCTATTATCGGCTATACCAAGTATGAAGGGAATCGTACCTATTAATAAACACTATGAGACATACGCCGACCTGCATTTTATTAAAATATTGGCGCGTGCGCACATCCATCCGTACCCCGACACTTGCTACATCATCTGTAAACCCGTGACGCATCTGCGCTGGTCTGTAACTACACCAGCCCCTTACGTGCGTGCTGTTTTAACATACTCGCCGCGGCTATAATAAACGCCCATCCACCTTACGCCACACATTCATAGGCGTCACATGCCGCGTATAAACCGCCCATTCTAGATAAGTTACATACTTTATCGCGGATACAAAGAAGCTACTGGCGGATTCAATAATCACCCAGTCTTCTTTTGTCTCATATTGCCACCAACTAATTGATACATTAACATTACATCTAAACACATGTTAAAATTATGTGTATTGTGCATATAATCATCAACACCTTTTATCAACCGTATATGTAAATAAAACTACACACTCGTGAAAATTAATTCAGCGCGTCTCCTAAGCTCCGCCCTACCGGTTTCGTCACCAAATGTGACTCATCAGGGGCATAGGGAGCATGCGCTGACTCATCTATTATGTAGCTGGGAAAGGTCCCGCCTTCCCCTCCCCTCCCACCCACCCATTGGTCGAAAATATCCTTATTGCTATTTCTATTCCGAGCACGGAAACTTCCTTTAGTTCACACCTAATACATTATTAAGCCCTGTTCCTATTATCGGCTATACCAAGTATGAAGGGAATCGTACCTATTAATAAACACTATGAGACATACGCCGACCTGCATTTTATTGAAATATTGGCGCGTGCGCACATCCATCCGTACCCCGACACTTGCTACATCATCTGTAAACCCGTGACGCATCTGCGCTGGTCTGTAACTACACCAGCCCCTTGCATGCGTGCTGTTTTAACATACTCGCCGCGGCTATAATAAACGCCCATCCACCTTACGCCACACATTCATAGGCGTCACATGCCGCGTATAAACCGCCCGTTCTAGATAAGTTACATACTTTATCGCGGATACAAAGAAGCTACTGGCGGATTCAATAATCACCCAGTCTTCTTTTGTCTCATATTGCCACCAACTAATTGATACATTAACATTACATCTAAACACATGTTAAAATTATGTGTATTGTGCATATAATCATCAACACCTTTTATCAACCGTATATGTAAATAAAACTACACACTCGTGAAAATTAATTCTTATGTAACAGTGACTAACATTATACATAATTCAATCAGTATTGCAACGTGTTCTTTACAATGGTGGAATAAGTAAAGTGATGCACGAGGAGATCACGTATGGGTAGATAATAACACGTAGAAAGTATGTGACTATGTATGTAGATACTTTGGAAAGATGCTGGCAATAGTTAGTAATCATGTAACACTTTAGATAATTACGGTAAATGTAGCACTTTACTGTGTATAGGGATAATATATAAGTGACTGCAGTAAGCAAGTTAGGCACTATTAGGGGGTACTATGTGTAATTAGACTTTAGGAAAATATAACATAAAGGAATGATATATAGCGGGATATACACGTTGCAATACTGATTGAATTATGTATAATGTTAGTCACTGTTACATAAGAATTAATTTTCACGAGTGTGTAGTTTTATTTACATATACGGTTGATAAAAGGTGTTGATTATATGCACAATACACATAATTTTAACATGTGTTTAGATGTAATGTTAATGTATCAATTAGTTGGTGGCAATATGAGACAAAAGAAGACTGGGTGATTATTGAATCCGCCAGTAGCTTCTTTGTATCCGCGATAAAGTATGTAACTTATCTAGAACGGGCGGTTTATACGCGGCATGTGACGCCTATGAATGTGTGGCGTAAGGTGGATGGGCGTTTATTATAGCCGCGGCGAGTATGTTAAAACAGCACGCACGCAAGGGGCTGGTGTAGTTACAGACCAGCGCAGATGCGTCACGGGTTTACAGATGATGTAGCAAGTGTCGGGGTACGGATGGATGTGCGCACGCGCCAATATTTCAATAAAATGCAGGTCGGCGTATGTCTCATAGTGTTTATTAATAGGTACGATTCCCTTCATACTTGGTATAGCCGATAATAGGAACAGGGCTTAATAATGTATTAGGTGTGAACTAAAGGAAGTTTCCGTGCTCGGAATAGAAATAGCAATAAGGATATTTTCGACCAATGGGTGGGTGGGAGGGGAAGGCGGGACCTATCCCAGCTACATAATAGATGAGTCAGCGCATGCTCCCTATGCCCCTGATGAGTCACATTTGGTGACGAAACCGGTAGGGCGGAGCTTAGGAGACGCGCTGATTGAGGAAGTAGTCTACACGGCCGAGACCGGAACCTTCCCGCGGGCTACGGACTTGTGTGAGATATGCTTTATACCAAAGAGTTTTTAATGTACGCATATAATTTTTAGGCGAGGAGCCAATTAAATAGCGGTTTTACACATGTTATGATTATTTATTTTATGAGGTATTTGCTTACTGGAATTACGACGTGGAGTGACACGCAAGCATACAAGAGACTATCTGGTGAGCGGGGGCACACAGGGGGGTATATAGATCCCCCCTCCTGAAGGTGGTAGTGCTTGTTAACACTTCTGGTGCTATCGTGTATGCGGGAAACAGGGTGCACGGAGGTGGTCATATATTGTGATACAGGCAATCTACACTATGATGTGTTCCCTCTCTTGTCTCTTATGTTTTTCCAGTTAAAGGTGTAAACACAATCTGAAGAAACAATCATCAGAGGATGTTTGTAGTACTTGGACAGTGAGCGCCAGTGGTTGTATGTAATCTCATCAGATCGACCTAGATTTTCCACCCTGCCAGTTCGATGGAAATCCATCGAAATCGATCGAAATCGGCCGTCGATCGGTCGATTGGCCAACCGATTTGCAATCGATCAATCGATCGATCAATTTTGATCGATCAGTCGGCCAGAAAATCGGCTGAGTGTATGGGCCCCTTAACTCTAGCACAGCACACAATGAAAATTCTTTATTCTACATATAGTTGCTGAAGAAATTTACTGTACTGTGTTCTGTGTTTGTGTGCCAAATCAACCTGTCTAATTAGTTATTATCAGCAACTGTAAATAGAATGCAGGGGAGCTTTGATAAGGTAGCTCCCCATATAGTAAACACTGAGGCTTAACCCATTCAGTGAAAACAAGTAAAACTTGCTGTGATTAAGACATTTTTTTCCATCAAATTGATCTTGCTGTGGCTTATCTTTTAGAGAAGAGAGGAAGTTCTGAATTTAGTTCCACTTTAACCAGATGTATATGCCAACAAGAGACCTGCAAAGATGAAGAACTCCAATTGCATATTTTTGCCTGTTTTGTCTTAGCAGAAACTATGAGACTTGGGGCCGAGGGACTGCAAACTGTGATCCTTTGGCTTGTTGAACTGTGGTCATCAGAGCAGGAAACAGTGCTTCCTGCTCTTCAGACCAGCAGTAGCAATACACAGAAACAGCAAGCTACTACCAGAAGTCGTACCAGCCTGATAATGCAGCTCCACCGGAATGTATCCTGAAAAAGGCCATGCGCATGAATGTTTTGCTGTTCACTTACAGCAGTCACTCTGCTCAGCGCCTACATGTGTCACTTTTATCTTAAATACACAATGTGGGTTATTTTTTTTTCTTATTGAGGATCTGGCAGCATAGCACAGCATTAATAAACAGAATAAAAGGGAACCTAAACTGAGAAGGATATGGATTTTTCCTTTTAAAATAATACCAGTTGCCTGACTCTCCTGCTGATCCTGTGTCTCTAATACGTTTAGCCACAGCCCCTGAACAAGCATGCAGATCAGGTGCTCTGACTTAAGTCAGACTGGATTAGCTGCATGCTTGTTTCAGATCTGTGATTCAGCCTCTACTACAGCTAAAGAGATCAGTCGGACTGCCAGGCAACTGGTATTGTTTAAAAGGAAACATCCATATCCCTCTCAGTTAAGGTTCCCTTAAATGGATAGTGTAGGGGGGTCGGGGGAAAATGAGCTGAACTTACCCGGGGCTTCTAATGGTCCCCCGCAGACATCCTGTGTTGGCGCAGCCACTCACCGATGCTCTGGCCCCACCTCCAGTTCACTTCTGGAATTTCTGACTTTAAAGTCAGAAAACCACTGCGCCTGTACGCCTGTGTCCTCTCTCCCGCTGATGTCACCAGGAGTGTACTGCGCAGACACAGACCATACTGGGCTTGCGCTGTGCGCTCTTGATGACATCAGCGGGATCGAGGACACGGCAATGCAGGCGCAGTGGTTTTCAGACTTTAAAGTCAGAAATTCCAGAAGTGAACCGGAGGCGGGGCCGGAGCATCGGTGAGTGGCTGCGCCAACACAGGATGTCTGCGGGGGACCGTTAGAAGCCCCGGGTAAGTTCAACTCATTTTCCCCTGACCCCCCTACAGTATCCCTTTAAGGGCTTGATTCACTAAACCGTGATAACTTAAATATCACACCTTATCCAAGATCACACCTTATGAAAAGATATCACACCTTATCAAAGTTATCACACCTTATCAGAGTAGTATAGCGAGCGCTACAAACTTATACCTGCTAATTGGCAATGGCACTCGTCTTGCCCTGAGCCCCTGCGGGTTAGTAGCGCTCACTATACCACTCTGATAAGGCATGTTAACTTTGATAAGGTGTGATAACTTTGATAAGGTGTGATATCTTTTCAAGGAGTGATATTTGAGTTATCACGGTTTAGTGAATCAAGACCTAAGTATATGGGCAAGAGGTAAAGATGGTATCAACATGCTCTTGTTGCTTATACAATAGCATGAACAGTAAATAGGACCCTGAACAGAACACTGTTGAGAGATGGTTTTCTAGCTCCAAAGGTGAAAATACCAAATGGCCTTATCAAAAATTATAGATGCAAAATATTTTTAAATCACCTGAAATTTATATGCCCTAAACTATGCTATTACCCTCTTTACTGAGATGCTTTGTGCCAAATGTGGGTGGCTCCGTTACTTACCCTTCTGCTGAGTCCAGAACAGAAACCCTTAAAGGGAACCTTAACTGAGAGGGATATGGATGTTTCCTTTTAAACATTACCAGTTGCCTGGCAGCCCTGCTGATCTCTTTGGCTGCAGTAGTGGCTGAATCACACACCTGAAACAAGCATGCAGCTAATCCAGTCTGACTTCAGTCAGAGTAACTGATCTGCATGCTTGTTCAGGGGCTGTGGCTAAAAGTATTAGACACACAGGATCAGCAGGAGAGTCAGGCAACTGGTATTATTTTAAAAGGAAAAAATCCATATCCTTCTCAGTTTAGGTTCCCTTTAAGAGCTGATAACCAGTATAAGTAAAAAAAAAATAATATAGTTATTCAGCAATTATGAAATAATACAAATTCTCACAAGACGCATGCCGTGCACAGTGGAAACGGACCCTAAAAGATTCAGCCCACATTCACAGGGACTGTTCCGTTCTCTGTGACAGCAGAACTGCAACGGATTGGGAAAGCAGAGCCACACGTTACCATGCATTGTTCCACATAGAGTGAAGCATACAGTCAATGAAAAGTATGCTTCACTGTAACTGGTAACACATGCGTTTTGTGGTAACCACTGTGAACATTGCATAGGTGGTGCATAGCAGTTCAGTAAGCCTCATTACAAAACTGGCGTTACACCGCAACGCACCACTGAGACATGGCCTCAGATATTCCCAAGTAATATTTTAAAACTAATATTGCCTGACTGTGATCTTTGGCTACCCAGGTGGCATTTATTCAGAACAAATTTAATTCTATAGTGGAAACTGAGTGTGCTCAGGAAAATTTTTGAAAAAAAACTTAAGCCCTGATTCACCAAACAGCGGTAAGATAGCAGCAGTTTTATCAGTTATAATGCCTGGGGGAACATCGCCCATTAACCTAATAGCGCTATGTTATTGGTAGCATTACCATAGCAACGCTTGCTATCCTGGAAACGCAAGTTTAGGGGTGGTGCTCCCAGAGTGTTAGTACCGGTAAAATTGCAGTGCACTGCCTGCGCATGCCAATCTTACGACTTACAGGTGTTGTGTCTTCTGTTTTTTTTTTTTGCTGCCATCCATGAACCATGCTTATTTCAGCAAGACAATACCATAATGCATTCTGCACTATCAAAAGACAGTGGCTCCAAAGTATATAAAAAAAAAGCCTGGTGCTAAAAAATGCTTGCCTGTAGTCTAGATCTGTTACACACTAAAAACAAATGAGACAAAAACACTCATTTGTTAATAAGTTGAAATCCTTTATCGGGGAAAATGAAACATTTCACTTTCAAAACTATAGTAAAGGCTCATTTCTATGACAGAATGTCAGCTCACGTGTTTTAACGAATGCCCCTTTTTTGTGCTTGCATTTCATTTTCTTTTTCTACTGTATGATTTTACCATCTCTGAGATGTTTTCCAAAAACCGCATGATACAATTAAATTAATACTTAACTATCGGTAATTTTCCTTTCCTGGTGCATTTCCACGGCAGCATACTATGGGTTCTGGTCCCGCCCTTGATCCCTATTGGACACCATAACTATAAATTTGTTCAGAGTATCAACCACCAGTATTCTAGTAATTATAGTTCTCCCCGTTTTGAGGGTGGGTTTGTATGCTTCCATGGAAATGCACCAGGAAAGGAAAATTTCAGATAGGTTAGTATTCATTTTCCTGTTTCCCTGGTGCTTCCATGGCAGCCTTCTTAGCGGTATGGACGAGCTCAGCTCATCCATGACCGCTGGATGGCGCCGCTCAGGCCCCGCTGGGCCGATTTTCACAATTTTTTTTAAAACACGCAGCGTGTTGGTCCCGATCGCCACCGCTCGCCACTCATGCGCCGCTACTCGCCAATTAGTGCCAGGCAGAGCTGAGGGGTGGATCGGGACTCTGTCTGACGTCACGACGTCGATGATGTCATCGCGATCGTCGTCATGGCGACGGGGGAAGCCCTTAAGGAAATCCCGTTCAGAACGGGATTTCCTTACGTGGGGACGCGCCGGTGGCGATCGAAGCTACGCGCCAGACGTCGCAGGGAGGGGTGCATCATGTAGCTAGTGCTAGGCTAGCTACATGATTTAAAAAATTTTTTTTTACAAAAAACTGCTGCGCCGCCACCCTGGCGCAGTCAAACAGAGAAGGATCCTGTAACGGTTGTGGAATCGTCTCCGTGGTCAGTGCACCAGACGTGCGCTGACGCGGCGGATTTCCTCCACAAGTGTATATTGCGGACACCCAGGCTAGGTGCTATGCACCCGCAGAGGGAAATTCCCACCGGCAGATGGTGCTGTGGAGTGCAGGCGAACACAGCCGCTGCACAGCCACAGATGCCAAATGGGAATTGTACAGATCCGGGACAAGGTACAATCAGGCAGGGCTGGATAGCCCACAGGGAACAGAGCAAAGGGACAGAACCAATGTGTGCCCACCAAATTAGTCGCCACCCAGCGATGGCGAACACACAACGGCGGAAACGAAGTAGGAAACGCAATCGCAAGAATGGCGATTGCCAATAGCGACAATGAGCAGGACAAAGCACAAGGGTAGCAAAGGCACAGCAAATCATACAAAGAGAAAGATAAAGAAAATAACAAACACTAGCTGAACGCGAACACCGCACTCATTCGCAACAGTGCACGCGTTCGTTACCTCACCGAGCCTACAGCAAGCGTTTCGAATCAGACAAGACAGACAAACGTGAAACAGGAACTAGGCAGAAAGGATCCACCGCTCTTCCGTCAGAGCAAGTGTGATCCAAGCAGAAACACAGATCAGAACGATCCACAGCCGCTACCGCTAGCGGTTAGTGCGATTCAGGAAGACAGATCAGAAGGATCCTCAGCACTAGCGAAAAGTGGCTAGCGCGATCCAGGTACAGAGTAGCAGAACAGAAGGATCCCCAGCGCTAGCGAAAAGTGGCTAGCGCGATCCCAGAAGACAGAACAGAAGGATCCCCAGCGCTAGCGCAAAGAGACTAGTGTGATCCAGAGAAGATAATAACAGAACAGAAGGGCCTACCAGTAGCAACCGCTGCTCTGGTTAGCACCCCACAGACAGACAGAACAGGCAATACAAATAATACAATCCTAACTAGACTAGGGAATCTGCCTAGCGCAGTCCCACGAATAACTCTAAACTAATCTTCAAAGAGAAGTAGCATGGCTGACACTCACTAGGAGTGTATACTACATAGCAACGGCTGACACTCCAGCAGTGTCCATCAGGAACAGACCATGGAAGGGAAATGTCCAGCAAAGCATTCTGGGAGCAGAATGCTTTTATAGTGCCAGTCATCAAAAGAAGGCAGGTAAGGGATTTGCATGACTAATGTATGCAAATCCCTCAGCAACACAAGCTGCATAACTGACAGAAGGTCTCCTTTCCAGAGTCCTGCAGCAAGCAAACCTAAACAATGGTCAAAAGGCTGCCTGCCTGCGCAGGCAGCTGAGCGGATTCTCACAGATCCGCAGTCACAGCGAAGTGATAAAAGCTGGTATTCTTTATTGAAAAAGCCACAAAAATGACACAAATAGGACCATAAAATGACTGACGAGTATCGGGCTCAAAATTTGCCCTTAATCATAGTCATACAAGCTCTGAAGGAGGCGGGGATTTTAGAGCAGAAGGAGAGGGGGGAGGGAGAAAACTCACACCCACTCAATCTAAAGAAAGCCACAACCTCTTAACACACCGGCAAGAAATGCCCACGATTAAGTTATACTTCTGGTTGAGTGAGCTAATGTCTGACCAGGCATAAGAAGCCCCTTAGCCTTACACACACACACACACACACACACACACACACACACACACACACACACACACACACACACACACACACACACACACACACACACACACACACACACACACACACACACACACACACACACGGTTAATTCCCGAATTCAAACAGCTAACATCCTGGAAGGTGCTTCTTAGCCTTTTTCTGTAACCAGAAGGAACTAGCAGGAAATGGTTTTACTGTCTGAAAGATTCTGTGATCTTCAATTATCTTTTTTTAAAGAACATGCCACGTCCAGAGGATGCATTAGAGACAGATTGCCTTTATCAAAGAAAAAAAAGGTAAAAAAAAATCATTATCTAGGTAGAACACTGATACCACTTTGGGTAAAAACTCCATCACTGGTGTTAGGGTAACTTGATCATGATAAAAGCTTATGAAAAGATATTTGCAACCTAGAGCATGCAATTCTGACACTCTTCTAGCAGATATTATTGACAGGGGAAATGCTACTTTATATGTGAAATTCATCACAGACAGCCTTCCAGAGGATGAAAGGAAGGAGAACTAAGGAAATTCAGCAGCAACATTGCTAGGAGGTTTCATTTTAAGAGTTGCATTTAAGAATTGCTGCACCAAAGGATTTAAGGCACACTTGTCTCCACAAAATGAGAACAGTGCTGTCACTTGGACCTTCGAGGTGTTGTAGCTAAAACCAAGGTCAAATCCCACCTGAAGAAAGTCTAAAAATGTATTTACTGATGGGGAGAATGGATCAAAATTGTCTCTAGAAACAAAGTCTTGAAACCTATTCCAGACGTTCTGGCATACCACATTTGTTCATACTTTCCTTGCTTTTAGTAAGGTCTGAACCACTGTCTTGGAACATCACAACTTAGTTCTTCTTTCGTACTTCTCCCCTTAAATATACAGGCCGCCAGACAAAATTTGTGAGGTCCTGGTTGAGACAACAACGTCTCTGAGACAACAGTTCTGTCTGAGATAAATTGAAGAAGTGGGAACCACAGTCTGTGCGGCCAGTATAGAATTATCGAAATAACTGTTGATGTTTCTACAGGAACTGAAAGATTATTGGTACTGGAGGAAAAGCGTACAGAAGCAGAGGAGGCCAAGACTGGGATAGAACATCTATTCCTACTGCTGCTTGACAATGGTTCTGGGAGAAAAACCATGTGGTACAATTGACCGTCTCGTTGCACTTTGCTTTCGAAGATGTGCAAAAGCTTGAAGGGCTAAAAAAAAGCTGCTCTTAAATTAATTCCAAGAGATTTGAATAGTTTGTTAAGGGGTGACATGGCCATCTGGACTGAACTATTTGGTCTTAGCACCATGCTCCCCATCCCAATAGACTGGCATCCCTGAGACATAAGTAAATTGAAACAGAATCAGAGAATCCATTGAGTAAATGATCCTGATTGCAACATTAGATAAGGGAATTCATCATTGATCTTGAAATCACCATTTTCTGTTGTAGAGACACTCTGCCCCACTAATTTAAGAAAAGGAGTTGAAAAATGCATCATGTGCCAGTGAGTCCACTTTATCATCGGTATTGTAGCTGCTAATGTTCCCAAGAGTTGAAGACAATCCCTAGCTGAAATATGAATGTCTTGAATTGCAAACCAAAGAACATGTTGGTATGGAGGATGTATGGGAATACAGAAATAACATCTTTTAAGTCTATTGGAAATAGAAAATGGTTTGATTGGATTGTCAGGATAATGGATTGAAGAGATTCCATCTTAAATTTTGGAAGTAGTATGTACTTGTTTAAATGATTCAAGATCTATGATAGGTCACCAAACTCCTGTTTTCTTGCTGAATAAGAACAGAGGAGAGTAAATCCCTTGGCCTATCTGTGAGCGAGTTAGCTCCAGTACTGCATTTTGCACAATTGTTTGGCATATTGAATAAGACAGTCTTTTTTTCTCTGGATGATGGAAGACGGGTGGGCATAAACATATCTTGCGGAGGGATTTAAATCTCCACCGATAACCCTTGGAAACCCTGCCCCCACCGGAGAAGTGTGGATGAAAGGGGACCGAAAAGGACTTCTTTTGGGCTTGTCGATTCGCTGGAGCAAGCTTGACTACCTTAGAGAGGGCTGACTGAGCACCTTGCAATTTTTCCTTTTTTTTATCTGGTTCATAGGAACACAAATTCCTGCATCTTTGCTAGAACGGATTTCTCTGTACAAATCTTTGTTTCCTAAGTCTTCTATCTTGAGGAATATCTCCAGATTTTCCTCCTGTTTATTACCGGCTTTGCTCCTTTCTTCAAGAATCACTCTTCTGATTTATTTCATTAAAGGAATGGCAGGTCCAACCTCAGTAAGATGTGGATAGTATTTACCTACTTCTATTGAAGGATCTTCTGGTTCTTTCCACTGTAAAAGGTTCTTTAGTGGAAAACCTTCTCTTTCAGAAACATCCTCTTGATTAGGATCAACTTGTCATTCTGTGAAGTTGACAGAACTGCAACTGTGCTTGAGAACATATTTTCTCTCTTTGGCCTAGTGCACACCAGAGCGGTTCTGCTGCGATTTGCGATCCGCTTGCGGGTGCGGATACGCTAGGGTAATGTATTTCAATGGACTGGTGCACACCACAGCGGGAGGCGTTTTGCAGAAACGCATACTCCCAGGCTGCTGCAGATTTTGGATTGTGGAGGCGTTTCTGCTAAGTATAGGAAAAACGCAAACCGCTCTGAAAAACGGCACTTCAGAGCGGTTTGCCAGGCGTTTTTTGTTACAGTAGCTGTTCAGTAACAGCTTTACTGTAACAATACATGAAATCTACTACACCAAAAACGCTTCACAAAACCGCAAAATGCTAGCTGAGACGCTACAGAAAAAGAAGAAAAAGCGTTTCAAAATCTGCTAGCATTTTGCGGATCTGCTAGCGGTTTTTGGTGTGCACCAGGCCTAACTGCTTGCTTTATAAAGATGTTATCTTCAGATTTGTCTTTAGAATTTTCAGTATAACAATTCATATAAATAATCTTATTTGACATTGCCATTCTTCCACACCTCTAGTAATTTGATTTTCCTGCCTTGTGGTTGGAGAAGAGTGGAGGCAGAGCATGCCGAGTCGACCTGGATCTAGAATGACAATTTGATCTTGAGGACGGAGATCTTCTAGATAGTGTTGGGCGAACACCTAGATGTTCGGGTTCGCGAACGTTCGCCGAACATCGCCGCGATGTTCGGGTGTTCGCGCCGAACTCCGAACATAATGGAAGTCAATGGGGACCCGAACTTTCGTGCTTTGTAAAGCTTCCTTACATGCTACATACCCCAAATTTGCAGGGTATGTGCACCTTGGGAGTGGGTATAAGAGGAAAAAAAATATTTGAAAAATAACACTACTTCTAGAGTGTTCTTTAATCAGGCAAAGCCTTCTGCAGAATATATTCGTGAAGAGTGTGAATGCCGACAATGTCATGAACTTTCTTGAGAACATCAATCTTCAGTGTTATTAGGTCAAAAAATGGGCTGAATAGAATATAATTTTGTATTTGTAACACCCAATGACCCTCCTTTTTTTTTTTTTTTTTTTTTTTTTAAATATGCCCAAAAGTCCCCTTTCTATGGGCTTTTGCCTGGTCTTAAAAGCTGCGTACCATATCTCCAGGCTGCAAATGTTAAATAGTAAGATACTTTTAAGAAGAAAAAGACAATTAATCCCTTCGTAGAAAAATGACTTCTTATAGGAGTATTAGCAGTGTCCCAGCAGCTTTTAAAATAGCAACATTTCTCTAGGCTAGACACTGCATTAACCACTTTACCCCCAGCGGTGCGGATTTCTCCGTCCCTTTTTCCACCCTGTTAACACCAGGGATGGAGAAATCCGCACCTGACTCCGCTCCTGCCGCTGTCACGCTCCCGCTCACTCGCCCGCCTGCCCCTGCACTCGTGCATGCCGCCGCCCGCTTGCCCGGAGATCAATGAATGGGAAAAACGTTCCCGTTTGTTGATTCAAGCCCCCACAATGATCAGCTGCTTCTACGAGAAGCAGCGCAATCATTGTGAAAAAAAAAGTTTCCCAGCCTCATAACACTTCCTGCAAGTGTCCTTCCGGACGCTTGCAGGACGCATAAACAAAAAGTTACTGTGGTCATCTTGTGGCCAAATAGTAAAACTACACCCTAAAGCATTTTTCATATAGAAATACATTAGTTATATACTAAAAATTAACTCATTACCTCCCACACTCCCCAATTATTTTTTTTTTGTAATTCAAAAAAAAAAAATTACAATTAAAAAAAATACATAAATAGTTACCTTAGGGACTGAACTTTTTAAATATTTATGTCAAGAAGGTATAACACTGTTACTTTATAAACTATGGGCTTGTAATTAGGGATGGACGCAAAACTGAAAAAAAATGCACCTTTATTTCCAAATAAAATATTGGCGCCAAACATTGTGATAGGGACATAATTTAAACGGTTTTATAACCGGGACAAATGGGCAAATACATTTCATGGGTTTTAATTACAGTAGCGTGCATTATTTAAAAACTATAAAAGCCGAAAACTGAAAAATAATACATTTTTTCCCACATTTTTTCCTATTTTCCCATTAAAACACATTTAGAATAAAATAATTCTTGGCATAATGTCCCACCTAAAGAAAGCCTAATTGGTGGCGAAAAAAACAAGATATAGTTCATTTCATTGTGATAAGTAATGATAAAGTTATAGACTAATGAATGGAAGGAGCGCTGAAAGGTGAAAATTGCTCTGGTGCTCAAGAGGTAAAACTCCTCAGTTGTGAAGTGGTTAAAAAAACACAAAAAAAAAAACACTCCATGAGGCTGTGAGCATGCTCAGAAGCAAGCTGCCCACAACCAAAATGGTTGCCACATCACCCAAGTAATGGCAAGAGAGGAAAAGGAAAAAGCTACTAGCCTATAGAAGGAAGTGCACGACCGCACGCTCGTGAACATTCTCCACCAATCCACACTGCCCTGCCACTGCAGAAAGCAGAGAATCAGCGCTACCAAACCATGAGACTACCCCAGCCAGGATATGTTGGCAGCAGCCGGTGAGGGAGAAAGGATGGAAGGAGATAGAACCAGATAGAAAGCAGGGAAGAAAAACAGACAGGCAGAGGTAACTAATGCAGCCATTGCACATCTGTATGCATTTAGCGCAGGAACTAATGCAGCCATAATTCATTTGCATGCATCTTGCACATGAAAGTAATGCAGCCATAGTTCATTTGTATGCATTTTGCAAGTGAGGGTAATGCAGCCATAGTTCATTTGCAGCAGGCATCTTGCACATGAAAGTGATGCAGCCATAGTTAATTTGTAAGCATTTTGTACATGAAAGTAATGTAGTCATAGTTCATTTGTAAGCATTTTGCACATGAAAGTAATGCAGCCAGAGTTCATTAGTATGCACCTAGCACATGAAAGTAATGCAGCCACAGTTCATTTGTATGCACTTAGCATGTGAAAGTAATGCAGCCAGAGCTTATCAGTATGCATCTAGCACATGAAAGTAATGCAGCCAGAGTTCATTTGTATGCATCTAGCACATGAAAATAATGCAGGCAGTTCATTTGTTTTTTGTTTTGTTTTTCAACATGGAATTTTATTAAGAACAAAATTCAGCAATACAAATGGATCATCACTAAAAAGTTGTGCATACATATGAAATCTGATACAAAGGAAAACAAGTATCAGCTGAATTAAACAGTAAAAAAAAAAAAAAAAGAAAGAAAATGAAATCATAAACAAACAAACATCCCCAAACGTTGGGGGTAAGAATAATAAATATTGCACAATTCTCAATTTGAACGAGATTCCTCTCAATAAGTGAACAGTCATAATACAACTACACATTTGCATGTTTGCTGCCCCTCCGGGATGAGCCACTGAACCACCCCAAATCTCAGAGGCAAGCCTATTCCAGCAGTCTATCTGTCTACCCATCCACCCCCATTTCTAAACTCTAACTGAGTTGAAGGACAGCTATTAAGTTTCCTGTCCTTGGTGGGAGGCCGACAATATGACCCATGGGTACCAAATTTCCGAAGATGTATCTGGCTTTTCTCGTAAGGATGAGAGAATTTCCTCATACACATACACAGTATGTAGTCTAGAGACAATAGCCGATCTGGGAGGTGCAAGAGCCTGCAATCAGAGCCTTACTAATCAGGTTAATATATGCTAACAATTTGTTTTGGTATCTGGTTAAAGAGACCACCTGTTTATGAAAGTGCAATCCAAGGGTCTAGGTCTAGACTCACATCAAGGACATCTGAGGCCAGTTTAAAGCTTGTTTTCCAAAAATCTTGGACCTATGGACATGTCCACCAGCAGTGAATCTGATCCGCTGGAGAACCACATCCCCTAAAGAATAAGTTAGAAGACACAAGTTTTCATCTACGAAGTAGATCAGGTGTTCTATACCAGCCAAAAATTATCTTGTAGCTCCTTTCCTTTGATATTGAGTTGGTAGACGATGAGGCCATGTTTTGGAACATAGAGTCCCAATCCTCAGGGTCACCAGTTCCCCGTCGTCCAACCTGCCACTTATCCATAGGGGGCATGATTGGGGGAGTCTATCATACCATAATAAAGTATATAAAGAAGAGATTATTCCACTTCTGGGTGAGAAGTCTAGAAAGACAGGTTCAAGCATGAAAAAAATCAGGAGACAAACTTTGCTTCAATATTGAAAACAAGAAAAACAAAATCGAGAGCCCCCAATAGTGTATTATTGATGATGGTGGATAAATTGTAGCAGCAAATTGAAATATACTCACAAGTGTGGGTTGCCAAAGTTCAGGCAACTACTATATGCACATGAGGGGATATTAGACCTGTCCCCACTCAGGTTAAGAAGTCGCTCTCCGTAGAAGGAAACAAGGGTGTGCACACCCATCCACTAGGTGGATCACAATAGTGTACAGAAGTAACAGAGGAGCCAACAGGATAAAATATCAAATTTAAAACAAAATAAGATGGGGGGTAAGGGTGGACTTACCTCCCCAGGACAAACACAATGATTCTATATGATCAAAAGTTTTAATTCTTACTCCAAAAATATGCAACGCGTTTCACGGGTCTCAAGCGCGCTTCCTCAGGCAAAAATACAACAGGAGTAACTGTAATAAAAACAAACAAAAATATGCAAAAATATGCAATAAAATGCAAAAATATGCAAAAACATGCAAAAATATGTGCAAACAAAAATATGCAATAGTACAATCTCATTAAAAGCTGTCATGATTGTATAGCTGTAACTGCCTTTTAACAATTCGTGCAAAACAAAGCTTAAAAATGCTATGGCCACCAGGGCCAGTTGTATATAAACTGCATTTAAACTCTCCTAGGCATAAAAAATATTATTCGCGTTCTGCTTCTGTCCTTAAAAACAATACCATTGTAAATGTGTTACATTTATCAAGAAGAAAAGAAAAGAAACTTGGTTGCAGACACACACATATAAATACATATCGGCTATCACAATGCTAAATAATAATAACAATAATAGCAATCCCTGTAATCATAATGCTGTGGACCTCATTCAATCAAACTCCACTCTAGTAGTAGTAGGAAGTATGCCGCAGACAACAAATAGTAAATGCATAGAATGAGAATACAATGCATTTGGGACCTACTCTATTCAGGTTACTAACCCTATCTCCACGATGGTTAATCAATTTTTTGTATATTTTTGTTAGTTTTTATTACAGTTACTCCTGTTGTATTTTTGCCTGAGGAAGCGGGCTTGAGACCCGTGAAACATGTTGCATATTTTTGGAGTAAGAATTAAAACTTTTGATCATATAGAATTGTTGTGTTTGTCCTGGGGAGGTAAGTCCACCCTTACCCCCATCTTATTTTGTTTTATATTTTATCCTGTTGGCGCCTCTGTTACTTCTGTACTCTTGCTTCAATATTGATTGAGAAAACTCCTTAATCTATAGATATCGGAACATTTCTGAATTAGGAAGCTCGTAAGAAGCAGACAAGGCTTCCCAAGTTGCAGGCAGTTCATTTGTATGCATCTAGCACATGAAAGTAATGCAGGCAGAGTTCATTAGTATGCATCTAGCACATGAAAGTAATGCAGGCAGAGTTCATTAATGACCTGGGCGTTACGGACGAGCTCAGCTCGTCCAGTAACACCGCGGTGGATTGCTCAGGCCCTGGTGGGCCAATTTGCATAATTTTTCTTGTTTTCCCACCCGCCGCTACCCGCCGCGAAAGAGGCCCCCCCCTGCAGACCCCTTGCGCAGCCTGGCCAATCACCACCAGGCTGCGCTATGGGGTGGATCGGAACTCCCCCTGACGTCATAACGTCAATGATGTCGATGACGTCAGTCCGATCGTCGCCATGGCGACAGGGAAGCCCTACAGGAAATCCCGTTCAGAACGGGATTTCCTGATGGGTATTAACGCCGGTGGCGATCGGAAGGGTGGGAGGGAGGGAGGGAGCAGGGATAGGGGGAATCATGTAGCTAGCGCTAGGCTAGCTACATGAAAAAAAAATAGGTCACAAAAACCCTCCCGCGGCCGTGTGCCGCACGTAATCAAAACTCTAGGGAGGTTAATATGCATCTAGCACATTAAGGTAATGCAGCCAAAATGCATTTCTATGCATCTTGCTCATAAAAGTAATGCAGCCAACGTTCATTTCTATGCATCTAGCACATGAAAGCAATACAGCCGTTGCTCACCTGTATGCATTTAGCACAGGATACTGATGCAGGCATTGCTCATTTGTATGCATTTAGCACACATGTATACCAAGAAGCCTGGGTTCCCTGTGTAAGGTACCTTTAGGCCTCATTCACACCTAAAATGAAAGCATTTTGTATTTTTGTGCACTTTTTGATTTAATATGTTAAAGCAAATTTGCATATGAGAACATCATGCAAAGATAGTAGTGGAAATGTGCCCTAATTGGTCACCTCAGCAATGACTTTACAGTGTTATTAAAAGAAGAGGTCACACAACACACTGTCACAACTTTTTTGAAATGTGATCTTTCTTAGTGCATTATAAGCAAGGGTAAGTATTGCTTACAAGGAATTTCGAAAACTGATTTAACTTGAGAAATAATTTAATTTAATGCATACTTTGCAGTGGATAAGGAATTGCTTTAGCAGTTATATTGACTTCTATGGAGACCAAGGGAGGGAATTGGTTAAGGAAACGTCTAAAGGTTTTTAGCTGCCTCAGGTCCTTGTTTTCTCCAAAACTAAGTGCACCCTTAGAATCCTGTACTGGTTGTTGGCACTTTATAAATCAATAATCATAATAATAACAACTCACCTTGGTCAAGATGGCGCTGTAGATGGCAGCCACAGCACACAGGGCTCTGGCCCTTCCACCCCATCCTTCAGCCCCTGTTCCCCCCACTCTATGTGCATGTTTGGGCATGCAATGGATGAGAAATGTGGCCTGGCTGGCAGACCTTGCACATGCTAGCTGTTGGGGCTCACGGACCTAAAAAACCTCCTTGTCTGCCCGCCTTTGCAGCCCAGACAGACCCAGGATGTCACCGATGATCAGGACACCTCTAGCAGATCCCATGTGGCCACAAGCCCGGAACTAAATTAGGAAACAGCCGCTGTTCAATAAGACAGCCACCAGCTTCCACCCCCAAATGGGACCCACACCATCACAGTCCCCAGTGGTCGCCAGCCAGGACATTACACACTGAACCACCCATCCCACTGGAGAACATCGCAGCAGGCTCAAAAACGAAGCTTCCATCCCCCATTCATCCCTGCCAGCTAGGACATGCTGGCGCTTCAGTCGCAGGTCATCACGGTGTCCACAAGCTCCAACAGCCAGCCAGGATCCACAGAAATGGGGACAGCCGAGGCCACCAGGTGCCAGAACCCCGGGACACCAGACTCTAGACGGAACTGCCAGCCGCAATCACATAGACAAATAGACTTCAATAGGCAGACAAATTGAAGCAGAGTCACGTTTTGAACACTAAAGGGCAGAAATCACATTCCAAATCACTTTATAAATATAGGCCCTGCCTATGTGGCATTATACAGGGGGCAGTAGTAGTGGATACTAGATGCCAGTAGTGGTTATGGACACTCAACTGTTTTGGGTTTATTTTGGAAGCTGAATGTCACTTCACGCAGGTCAGGTAACCGATGGGTTTATACTTTCTGCAACAATCACTTCACAATATAGGCCCTATACAGGGGGAAGTAGTGGATTTTAGATGATAGTGGTGGTGAAGGATTATTGTGTTATCTAGTCGGTGCACTACTAGGACCAGCAGACCGGTCTCCGACAGCTAACGAGTGCACTAGACACAGGGGACTGCGATATAACAATAGCAAGAAAAACAATAAAACAGCACTTATGGGGGCTATTATGCAAGGTACTGTACCACTAGCAGCAGTGTGCACACCTGTGTCAAACAGCTAAAGTCAGTGCACTGATCAATCAGTCAGTAGACACATAGAACTGCAATATAACCAGCCCTTATAAGGGCTCTTGGGTGTTAAGGACACTTTACTAGCAGCAGGAACTCCACTGGGGACACAGAACAGAGGCCTAACGCTTTCCATATTAGCAACACAGCTCTCTCCCTACACTCCTTCACAGCAGCCACAGACAGCGTACAGGTGTATTTTTTGGGGGGTGGGGGGATGGTCCAGGATAGAGGGATAGCTGATTGGCTTCCATGTGCCTGCAGACTCTGGGGTGAGGGATCAAATTTTGGCTCCATTATGATGTTTAGGGGGCAGGTCGAACACGCCATGTGTCGAACACATAGTTGCATAGTTAGTTTGGTTGAAAAAAGACATTCGTCCATCAAGTCCAACCAGAAAAATAAATAAATTAAAAATAAAACACCATTCTGAACCTGCACATATCCCAGTTGACCCAGGGGAAGGCAAAAAAACTTACAAGGCTTGGGCCAATTAGCTTTAAAAGGGAAAATTTCCTTCCCAATCCAGATGACAGTCAGATAAATCCCTGGATCAACGGTTCCAGGAATTACCTAAAAATTATAACCGTGGATGCCCTTTAAGAGTTTTTCATAGCTGTCAAAGATCGCACAGGCCGGTCATTGATCGGGTCAATCACTCAGAGTCAGAACCTCGGTCTCGCTGTCGCTTTGCGCATAGATGCCCATATGTGGATTCGCAGTTTATGAACCGACTTTCCTAGAGGAGCATCCTGACTCCAAAGGATTCACCACACACGTACAATTCAAATGCTTACCACCACCTGTGAGCCAGCACAGGACTGTAAATATATTAGCACACTGCGAACACTGTAAGCTAACCCTTAGCTGTATACAGGGATCGGCACCAGACCTGTTTATCTGTGCTCGATTCAAGCATACGAGTTATAAATACAAGATACTCTAGAACACAAGGTAACGTTTTCAGAGGAGTAAGTACGATTGTGTATGTTCAGCAACAGATCATAACCGCTAAACAATTTTTTAACGTTTAATAACAAAAATGCATTACACACATTTACATACACTAATTAACATATACACATAAAGCTTAAAATTAAAAGGGAATAATTGTGAAAGGTTTACTTAGCCGAAATGCAGTCTGTGTGGGAATATTTCCTTCTGGGAAAAGAAATGCAAAGTCCTTGGTTTCCGAATCATAGGCCTTTAGGTATATTTTGTAATCCAAGCAGATGTTACAGTTCCTAGATGGCTGCTGGGGGGTCCTCTGCCCAGCAGCAGGTCGAACTGTAATCCAGATTATGTTAAAATGGAGGACTAAAGTCTGCCTGCTGGCAATGTGCTTTTGATGAAGCTGGTTTGGGGGCCCCCTCTGAATTACCCACCAATGACAGTCCACCGCCTCCTAGGAGGATTTTGAGCTTAAATTGTGAAACACTGTAACTCATAAACTATACTTGTCATATTTAAGTGGACAGCAGATACATGATTGTCAGAAAATACAGATTAACCTTCCTGGCGGTAACCCCGAATGTAGTTCGGGGTAAGCCGCGCAGGAGGTTTTCTCAGGCCCTACTGGGCCGATTTGCTTAATTTTTTTTTTGCTGAATGCAGCTAGCACTTTGCTAGCTGAGTCAGCACACCGATCGCCACCGGCCCGTGCTCGATAGCCGCTATACGCTCCGCCGCGCCGCCCCCCAGACCCCGTGCGCTGCCTAGCCAATCAGTGCCAGGCAGCGCTGAGGGGTGGATCGGGACTCCCAAAGACGTCACAACGTCGCTGACGTCGGTGACCGTCGGTGACGGTTCTTTGAACGGGATTTCCTGATCGAAGCGGGTGGGGGGATGCCGCTGAGCAGCGGCTATCATGTAGCGAGCCTTTGGCTCTCTACATGATTTAAAAAAAAAAAAAAAATGCTGCGCTGCCTCCTGGCGGAAAACATTAGACCGGCAGGAGGGTTAATATGACATCTTGCATGAGTGCGTTAGGCTGACCGGTCCCCAAGAAGAGTCGTACACCAATAACCGGACAAGTTATTGTTATGAATTTTATATCAGCACATTGGGCAGATTTTAACGAATAAGACTATATTAATTTCATAGCCGTGCTATGCAAGGTTTTCATTTAACAGACTGAAATAAAAAACTACATGCATTTCAATCTGTTCCTAATCGGAGCCACTCCGCCTGGACTCCTGCTGGGGAAACTGGCCTTAGCCTTTCTTGTGATGAAAGGAACTTTTGGTGCTCAATTAGCATCTGAGTGTGACCAGCTACAACACCTCTGTGTCACGGGCAAGGAAAGGGACTCTTGATTAAGTTAATTTAGTGTGGGTGATGGGTTTGCTTTCACTCAGCAGAGAAGGAAAGACATCTGTTGTCCGTTTAAAAAGAAAAATGTAATTCCGCTCTGCTTTGCGGAATGATACAGAACGATACAGCTTATCGTCTCGATTTCGGTATCATTCATGACAATAGCTACTTCCCGAGGTAAGATGTTCCAGATTTTAACCACTCTCACTGTGAAGGACCCCTTTCTAAATAGATGGCAAAAACTTTTTTCCTCCACCCGCAAATCATGTCCCCTTGTCCGTCGTACAACCCTAGGGACAAAAAGCTCATCTGCCAAGCTTTTGTATTGCCCTCTGATGTACTTATACATGTTAACCTTCCTGGCGGTAACCCCGAACATAGTTCGGTGTAAGCCGCGCAGGAGGTTTTCTCCGGCCCTGCTCGGAAGATTTGCATACTTTTTTTTTTGCTGGACGCAGCTAGCACTTTGCTAGCTGCGCCAGCACACTGATCGCCGCTGCCCCCCCCCCAGACCCCGTGCGCTGCCTGGTCAATCAGTGCCAGGCAGCGCCGAGGGGTGGATCGGGACTCCCAATGACGTCCTGACGTCGCTGACGTTGGTGACGTCATCCCGCCCCGTCGCCATGGCGACGGGGGAAGCCCTCCAGGAAATCCCGTTCTTTGAACGGGATTTCCTGATCGGAGATCGCCAAAGGCGATCGAAGCAGGCGGGGGGATGCCGCTGAGCAGCGGCTATCATGTAGCGAGCCCTGGGCTCGCTACATGATTTAAAAAAAAACAAAACCTGCTGCGCTGCCTCCTGGCGGAATTTTTCATACCACCAGGAGGGTTAATCAGGTCACCTCTCAGTCGCCTTTTTTCCAACCTAAATAAGCCCAGTTTGTCCAATTTTTCTTGGTAAATGAGATCTTCCATCCCTGGGATTATTTTAGTTGCCTGTCTTTGTACCTGTTCCAGAAGGTCAATGTCCTTTCTATAGTGTGGTGGCCAAAACTATATTCCATACTCCAGATGTCGCCTCACAAGTGATTTATACAGAGGTAGTAGTATACTAGCATCTTGAGACATTATTTCCCAGATCCCAGAATGTATTTGCTTTACTTACCGCTGCTTGGCATTGTATACAATCACCTAACTTTTTATCAACCAGTATTCCTAAGTCTTTCTCTAAGTCAGATGTTCCCAGCTGTATGCCATTAATTTTATATGATGATCTACCATTGGTACGTCCTCTGCAAGTGGGTAAAGCGCTTTCTCTCCAACAGAACACAACGAGTTAAGCTTGGCAAGTTGGCAGTCGCATCTCCAGCGAGAGAACCACAAACGTTGGTGCACCGCAAGGGTGCGTGCTGTCTCCTTTCCTGTACTCTCTGTATATTAACAACTGCACCTCGGCCACCGACTCAAAGTTATTAAATTTGCAGATACCACGTTAATTGGCCTCATTGACAGAAACGAGGTGGACGCTTATCAAAATGAAATTGAGAAGATCTGTAATTGGTGTAAGGACGACAAACTTGTTCTCAACACGGCAAAGACTGTGGAACTGATTGTAGACAAACATATTCTACTGGACTTTTACTGTACCACGACCGACCCTGTAAAACCTATTCCGGTGTGGTCGACCTTACAGCAGTATAAATATATTAATTGTGGGGAAAGAATTTGGGGATCCAATTTAAGTTTTGCTATTGGTTCTTTTGAACTAATAAACTAATAACCTTACCTTTGTCATTGTTTGATGTCTTGGAACTAGTATTCACCCCACATTGGAACACCTGCAAGCACTGCCTATGTTAGCAGCTTCATTTTGAAAGAATCTTATGAATTCTATATCACTCTGTACATTATTCGAGTTACTTAGCACATCTTGAAAGGCATTGCTCACATTCTACTAGATTCTTTAATTTAAGGAGTCTGAGGCAACCTCTGAGATGCCATTTCACAGCCCTACAAAATACATGTTAAAACTGACACAAAACTCTTTCCATGCTATACTTATGGGATTAAGCTAAAATAACCAGGCTGCTTGCCAGCTGCTTAACCTAAAATCATGCCTTTCAAATCGTGAGTTAGAGGAGGTCATCAAAAGGCCTGATGCAACACTGCAAGCAAGCAAATATCGTATGTTTACTGACTTTGCAGTCATCATCATAAATAGGAATTAACTTGTCTTTTGCTATGTTCAGCTTGTGCCCAGGCAGACAACCAAAGGCCACACAACATGGCAACAACTGGTATGTTCCTAAAACACATAAAATGTGGCATTTCATCCTTAAATTAGACACATTCATACTCTGAAAACAATGTGTACATCAAAGTTTTCTTGGATTGATCTACTTATAAATATAGTCTCAAACTTTTGCTGCTTGTACATTTGCATTTTCATTGGCTTTATAACCTTCAATTTTTAAAGCTATTTTTAGACTTCTATGGCCAGAATTGAAAAAAAAAACTAAACATTTATTTTAATTGATTTTGGAACAACTGTATGGCCCAGAGCACACCGAGCAGTTTTAGTAGCGATCCGCCAACCGCAGCCCCCTGTGAAAACGCTTGGCTAATGTATTTCAATGGGATGCTGCACACCAGCGGTTTGAGGTTTTTAGCAAACCGCAAACGTGCCTCCTGCTGCACGTTTGCGGTTTGCAGAAGCGCTTCTGCCTCAATGTAAAGTATAGGAAAAACGCAAACCGATCTGGAAAACACTACATCAGAGCAGTTTTCCAGGCATTTATGTTACAGAATGTAACGATTGTGGAACTTTCTCCGTGATCAGC
The DNA here is from genome assembly GCF_040937935.1 of Hyperolius riggenbachi. Classification (NCBI taxonomy): domain Eukaryota; kingdom Metazoa; phylum Chordata; class Amphibia; order Anura; family Hyperoliidae; genus Hyperolius; species Hyperolius riggenbachi. The sequence goes on from NC_090654.1 coordinate 158,673,154, forward strand.
GCACAACGCGTGCGCTGACACGGCGGAAATCCTCCACAAGCGTGTAATTGCAGGCACCCAGCAAAAGGTGCTACGCACCTGTAGAGGGAAATTCCTGTCGGCAGATGGCGCTGGGGAGTGCAGAGGAACCAATCCTCTGTACCTCCACAAATGCCAGACAGGAATTTGTACGAAGCGCAGAACGCAATCGCAAGAGAGGCGATTGCGAATGAGAACGAGCAAAGGGACAGGTTGTATGTGTGTGCGCCAACCTAGTCGCCACCCCGCGACAGTGCACACACAACAGCAGATATGAAACAGGAACGCGATCGCGAGAGGTGCGATCGCCAGACGTGACACAAGGCAGATCAGAACAGAATACGAGGTTAGCAAAGGCACAGCAAATAATACAATGAGGAGATACGGAAAATAACAAATGCTAGCTAACCGCGAACACCGCACTCATTCGCAACAGTGCACGCAGTTATGCGCGGTCTCCACGTGATAAGCACAATAGAGACAAGCACGCCTAACTAACCATTAACAGACAAACATGAAACAGAGGACGCGAGCGCTTGCTTAACGGTTACCTCACTGAGCCTCCAGCAAGCGTAGCAGACAAGACAGACACATGAAAACAGGGACAAGCGAGAGATAGGATCCACAGCACTAGCGGAAAGTGGCTAGCGCTATCCCAGGAGACAGAACAGAAGGATCCACAACACTAGCGAAAAGTGGCTAACGCGATCCCAGGAGACAGAACAGAAGGATCCACAGCGCTAGCGAAAAGTGGCTAGCGCGATCCAAGTACAGAGTAGCAGAACAGAAGAGATAGCTGGTAGCAACCGCTGCACCAGCTATACTCCAAGAACAGAGATCAGAACCATTTCCTGTCGACCACCGCTGGGACAGGACAATGGCAACAGAACAAACAAATAAACAATCCTAACTGCACTAGGGAAAACCTGCCTAGCGCAGATTCAGGAATTACTCTAAGCTGATCTTAAAACAGAGAGTAAGGCTGACACCCCACCAGGAGTGTTACATAGGACTCCTTATGAACAGCAAAGCATTGTGGGACACACATAGTACTTATAGTACACGCCTCCAATGAATGTGGCTAGGCAATTTGCATGACAACGTATGCAAAAACCTCAGCAAGCACAAGCTGCAAAACTGACAGAAGCTCTTCTTTCCAGAGTCCTGCAGCATGCAAACCTACACAATGGTCAAAAAGCTGCCTGCCTGCACAGGCAGCTGAGCAAATCATCACACAGAAGCTGTTCAGTAACAGCTTTTACTGTAACAATATTAGTAATCTGCTACACAAAAACTCTCCCAAAAACGCTAGGCATGTTTAGAAGACGTCTCTAAACATGCCTAGAATCGCTCTGAAATCTGCTCCAAAAACCGCTAGCGTTTTGAGGATCTGCTAGCGTTTTTGGTGTGCACTGGGCCTAAGCAAATATTGACTTTTTTTTTTATTTTTATTCTTTTACATCTGTATAGAGAAACAGAGTATTTCTCACCTTCATTTCATATATTATCTATTTTTTTTTCTCTAGTTCTGGAGTTTGTACATTCCAAAGGCCATCTCCAGGTACTCAAGTGTCAATAATCAGAAAACACTAATGTGCTCATGCTTATACCACTACCTAAAAGGAAATTCAACTCATTATAATACATAAAGGCAAAATATACATAGGAGTTTCATAAGTTTTTTTTTTGTTTTTTTTTTGTATATTTATATACCTTATTTTTCAGACCTTAAGACTCACCTGACCATAAGATGCACCTAGGTTTAAAGGACAAAAGGCAGGGGGAAAACAGATACTACACCTGGTGAGTCCATGGTGCAGGGATGTCTTGTGGAGCTTTCCTTATGTGGTCCTGCCTTATCCTTTACTGCTTCCAAAATACAGCTCTTCGTTCCTTGTTTCAGAATTGGAGAAAATACCCCTCTGCTTCCTTAGTATACAATACTATACTTACTATACAATAAATGTAGAATTATTCAAAAGTTAGCATATATGGTTTAGAATAGCTTTCACACAAGAGTAAATTAACTTTTTTTGAAAAACAGGCTGGTAAGAAAATCAAAAAGATGCCAAACTGTGTGATCCTACACAAATGTCTCAATTTTCTGAAGACACACACAGCCGGTGGAGAGGGGGTCCCCACATGGCTGCAGCCAAGCACTGTGCAAACAGGACACAAGTACTGGTGAGAGATCTACATGCATATTATGCTCGCTTCTTGCCATCATCTTGGCCAGTCACAGGGGAAGCTTTGGCACATCAGGAGTGCTGCCATCAGATACAACAATCGCAGCTGCCCACTGCTCTGTTTGCTAACTGGTGCTGATGGTCTCGTGGACTGGACCATGGCATCATCATAGGGGTCAATCACTGCACTTGCTCAATAGCAGTGATCTAACAGATGTCAGTGGCTATCTTACCTTAAACAACAAAGGAACAACGCCCACTGACATCTGATAGGTCACTGCTACTGAGCTAGTGCAGTAATTGGCCCCAATGATGGTGCCATGGTCCCGTCCACAAGACCATCGGCACCAGTTATCAAACAAAGCAGCGGGCAGCTGTGATCTGTAGGACTGGTGGCAGCAGACTGCTGCAGTATGTACTAATACTTATGATCGTGATGTGGGGAAAGGGCTGACGCTGGACTGAATTATTTTATTCAGGTCATAAGACACACCGAGTTTTTCCCTTCACTTTTGGGGTGGCAGGCACCTAGAAATTTCCATATCTGACAGCTTAACTTGTTCTCCTTTGCAACCATGGTAACAGTACTCTGTTTGAAGTACAGACTGTACAGAAACTCCCACCTTGTTGCATGATTAATTAACTGTGATTCATTTTCAACAACTACATTAATTAAATGACTATGGCAAATGTTGACATAACCATCTACTAGATTCTGCTAGGGGTAGTCCTTAGATATGCACACAAAAAAGTAAGCACGTTGAAATACTGTTTGTTATTATTCTTTGCCATAAAAGAGGTACCATAAAGAACTCCTGAAATAATATGCTGAATGGGATTGATTATCAACTGCTCTGTGGTTCTAAATGATCATGGGTATAAATGGGAATTAGTCATGTTGCCATACCTGCCAATATGTGGAATTTGAACTTCGTAGTATTGTTAGAAAAATTGTAGCTAGTTGTGAATTGTAACAGAAAGGTCAATGTTAATTACACAAAATGATGTATATTTTAATAAGGAACTGACCTAGAAAAAACAGGCAGACATTTACATGTGAAAGTCCTTGGCTAATTTTTTTGTTCTAGGTCAACAATAAAGAGCAGAACAAAAAACCTCCATAAAATAGCTAGCAACGTACAATAATTATCATATTGATGAGTATTCTTGGTAACTAAGGCTTACACCAATAACCTCTGAAGGTGTTGATTGAAGACTCCCCAATGAGAGTCTGCAATACTGCACTATTGATGTTAAAATGCTGATAAGCCCTCTGCAGAAGTGGGCAGTGACATCATTAACATGGCTGCCAGGGATTCCTTTATCCCATGGACCCTTAGTTCAGGATGAAAACCCCAAGGTTTCCTAAACTTAACCTAACCATTGCATGGCTGCTGGTGATCAGAGGACCCCTGGTGGCTATGTTGATGTCAGTACCTATATTTTTTTTCGCCTTCCTCTGGATCAACAGGGGTATGTGGGGGACGGGCTGGAGTTGTACTTTGTACTGGTTGAACTCGATGGACGTATGTCTTTTTTCAACCAAAATAACTATGTAACTATATATATGGGCATAGACTGCTGATAAGCTCCTGCTGCAGGTAACGTATCAGTAAAGAGTGCAGCAGGTGCAGGTAATTGTTGGGGAGCTCTACAGAGGATAATTCTAGACTTATTCTGACTGTTTTCCCAAAGATGGCAGTTTGGATGACATTTTGGGGAAATTGGCACACCTCATTACATTGCTACCCATAGGTTTTGAAAATTGCAACATGTACAGAGTGGGACTTGAAAAACCGGCCCAGCTGCCTGTCATGAATGTTAGTTTACAGACAGATGCCAGCTGCTCACCCTAATTAGAGTCCCCTCAAAAAGGTAAGTTATCTAGCCATCAAGTCTTCAATCAGTGAACATAAACAATTTGGAGGCTTCACAGGTCCACAGAAGAGAGAACTATACTGAGTTATCTGAATACTTGTGTTACCTAAACGTAAAATAAACCCTGACAAATTTGAATAACAGAGAAGGGTGGCTGAGTGGCTTGAGAAAGAGCTGTCGCCGCCAAAGCCCATTTTTTGACTACTAGGTTATTTTAATGGCATTTCAATAAAGAGCTTATTTTTATTCTGTGGTGCCTGCCCTTTTGTTTGCATGCTGGATAGATCTCATGGGTACTGAGATCTTTGGCTTAGGCACACAGGCATCTAACTCTTTTTACTGAGTGCTCCACCACTATCTGATTTTTGCAATAAAAGGGAACTAAAAATAAACTTATACGATAATTAATTTTAGTGCTAATGGTAAATAAAAATACCCTAGACTAAATTACAGGAGACATGACAGTCAGATTTAAAATCTGCTTCATTTAGCTGCAAAACAAAACAAATAATAGCTATTTAAACTTTACAGCCCGGCCTTATCATCAGTATTTACTCAACCAAACAGAACTGTTTTGGCTTCTGTTTACTTTTTAGACCATCTCCACTTTGGTTTTTGATAGTGCAACTTTTTGAATGTTTTCCACACATATAATAATTTGACTTTGGTACACTGCTAAATGGCAAAACACGGCGGTTTGTCTGTTTATAGACATTAATCTGCCTGGTGGGTCTATAGCAGGGTTCCCAACCTTTTTCTGCCCGGGGACTGCAATCCAGACCAAATTTTTCCCCGGGGACCGGTGGAGGGGGAGCGTTAGGCTGGGGTGGGGCGTGTGCACAACGGGTTCCCATGGGGGGGGGGGGTTGTCGGTGCAATGGTCCCAGTATAAGGAGTATACTGTAGTTGCCCCAGTATAAAGAGTACAGTTACCCCAGTATAGCTAGTGTAGTTGCCCCAGTATAGCTAGTATATTTGCCCCCAGTATAGCTAGTATAGTTTCCCACAATATAGGTAGTATAGTTGCCCCACTATAGTTAGTATAGGTAGTATAGTTGCCTCAGTATAGGTATCATATTTGCCCCAGTATAGGTAGTATAGTTGCCCCAGTAGTTACACCTGCTACTGACCTGTATAGAGGTAGTATTCCCTTAGTGGTGGCTGCTTCCTCTTTCACGTTCTGCTGGTCGGTCCCTCTCCTCCATGCTGCGTCTTCTTTCACAGCAGCGTGTCCCCCGGCTGTTGTGAAGACGCAGGAAGCAGGACAGTGGTTCCCCTGGTAACGGCGATATACATCGCTCCTACAGGAAGCCGCTCTCCTGCTTCTGCCTCTTCACAGCAGCCAGGGGGTTGCGCTACTGTGAAAGACGCAGCATGGAGGAGAGGGACTGAACAGCAGTTGCACATGTGCTCTGCATGGATTCAGTCGTGTGCACTCGCGGCTAATGAAGGTTTGCGAGAATGAATTTAAAAATCATTCAGAGGCAGGGAATGAGCTGCGGCCCGCTGCAAAACGTCCACCGCGGCCTGGTGGTTGGGGACCCCTGGTCTATAGGACCAGCCAGTGATAATTGGTCAAATTGTTATATGTCTGTTCCCCATACCTTTCCCATTTCACCTTTTCCATAAAGAAAACCTGTTATTTGAAAAAACCCTCTGGGGGATACTTACCTCAGGAGGGGGAAGCCTCTGGGTCTTAGCGAGGCTTCCCCTGTTCTCCTCTGTCCCTCCATTGAAGCCCCCATACACCACGGAGGTAAATACTTACCTACCGCAATCCAGCGCAGGCACAGTAGCAGTTCCCCAATCGTGCTCAGGCTGAAATAGCTGAGCCCAATCAGGTCTGGTCTACTGCACAGGGGCAAGTCGCCTGCACCTGTGCAGTAGAGCGGACCTGATTGGGAAGCTACTGCGCCTGAGCTGCGGGAAGGTAAACATTGCAGCACTACTGGAGTTTCGGGGAAGCCAGCGCTGGAACAGAGGGAGAGAGGAGGACGGGGGAAGCCTCATTAGTTTTAAGAGGCTTCCCCTCCCAAGGCAAGCTCCAGAGGTTTTTTTAAGTTACAGTGTCTCTTTAAAGGGATACTGTAGGGGGGTCGGGGGAAAATGAGTTGAACTTACCCGGGGCTTCTAATGGTCCCCCGCAGACATCCAGTGTTGGCGCAGCCACTCAACGATGCTCCGGCCCCGCCTCCAGTTCACTTCTGGAATTTCTGACTTTAAAGTCAGAAAACCACTGCGCCTGCGTTGCCATGTCCTCACTCCCGCTGATGTCACTAGGAGTGTACTGCGCAGACACAGACCATACTGGGCCTGCGCTGTGCGCTCTTGGTGACATCAGCGGGATCGAGGACACGGCAACGCAGGCGCAGTGGTTTTCAGACTTTAAAGTCTGAAATTCCAGAAGTGAACCGGAGGCGGGGCCGGAGCATCGGTGAGTGGCTGCGCCAACACAGGATGTCAGCGGGGGACCGTTAGAAGCCCCGGGTAAGTTCAACTCATTTTCCCCTGACCCCCCTACAGTATCCCTTTAATGTTCATTTTTAAAAGCCTGGTTTGAATTGATCTGCTGTTCAACTGCCTTATTTGCATAGGTAAAGCCACTAGTTTTTCAACCTTTACAATGCAAAGAAATAGAAAGGGATCTGCTGCACAGCAGCTTTGTAGACATTTATTCCCTTATTGACTTACAGATATTAGACTTTGTTGAGTCAAGTGAAAGTATGCTAGGCAAATTCTGATGGATGTGCACTTAGCACAGCTAATCATTATACTCTGTCCTTTGAAAAGGTGAAGAAGACCTAAAGCAAAAAAGAAATATAATAATATAAAATAATATAAGTCTAATATCTGCACAAGACTTTAGTCACAGTAACTAGCTGTGTCACCATGTCTTCTTGTCATTTCTGCACATGGTTTTCAATCTGTTGTCTTATTTGAAAGGTTTTGTTTCAGTGGAAGGGACACTTTAATGTGTACTTTCACTGCAATGTTTATACCTATTTTAGATCTTGGGTATTGCTTGGTTTCATACAATGCTTAATTCTGTAAACATAGTAATACAATCACTGCTCTCCTCTTGTGTTTGGCTTGTTTGTAAAGTCTACAACATTATCTACAGTAATCTATATAGAGAAAGTTATCCCTTCCTGTCTGTGGCTGAGTCAATTCTAGGTCAGGTTTATAGGAAGTGCATTGTTGTCTTGTTTGATGGGATCAAATTGACTAAAACGTAATGTCAAGGTGGATTGATTTAAATGAAATGCTTTGTTACACCACAGGTATTCCAATCTTCAAACAATTTAATAAGGGCTTGTGTTTTCCTTGATGCTCTCAGGAAGGAAGTATAGAGTAATTTATTTGCTCAAAGCAGATAAATTCTGAGTACTTGTAGTTCTTGGGCTGTACATGTATGAAGGCAAACTGCTGCATGGTCTGAATAGTTCTGAAAAATTTGGATAGGGTATGAAAGGAAAAGGACAGCAACAACTGTGGCTTCAACAACTGTTATATTGTAAAATCATCTGTGTTACAATGAAGATCTGTAAGAAGTCTTTTTTTAAAGGTTTTAACTAGTTAACCACTAAGAGTTTTTTCCCTTAAGGACCAGAGAAATGTTCACCTTTCAGCGCTCCTCCCTTTCTTTCACCAATAACTTAATCACTACTTATCTCACCAAAATGATCTACATCTTGTTTTTTGCCACCAATTAGGCTTTCTTTGGGTGGTACATTTTGCTTCAAATTATTATATTCTAAGTGCATTTTAATGGGAATAATAATAAAAAAATGGAAAACATTCATTATTTCTCAGAGTTCAGCCATTATAGTTTTAAAATAAAACATTCTACTGTGGATAAAACACACATTTTATTTGCCCATTCGTCCTGGTTATTACATTTAAAATATTTTCCTAGTACAATGTATTGCGACAATATTTTATTTAAAAATAAAGGTGTATTTTTTCCAACTTGTGTCCATCACTGATTACAAATGAAAGCCCATTATAAGGAACTTGCCTGTCTCTGGTGATTTTTCCGCTAAGACCCGGGCGGAATCCGTTGCTTCTGGGTCTCAGCGCTTGTTCCCTGCTGATGACGCTGCTGCTGAGACCACAAATTCTGATAGGCGGAGGGCGCGTTCCCAGTATGCCCTCCGCAGATGTAAACAGTAGTCAGCTGACTCCGGTCAGCTGACAGTGCGGTGTCAGATGACGTTACAGCTGACACCTAGGTAGGTGTACTGCTGTGTGATTGGATGTGCGGAGTGTGGCTGGCCACTGATTGGATGAAAGTGATATTTAAACCTGCAGAGTGCTCCCAGTCATCGCCCGTGATAAGCATAGCTATGGCTAGTTGCTGGGTGCGCACTCACATCGTTGTATTACTGGATCTTGACCTTTGGCTTGTATTGACTATTCTTGTCTGCTGTTATTAACCCTTGCTTTGATTCCTGGAAACTCTTGCCTGCTGCCTAGACCGACCTTTGCCTGTTACTGGATACTCTTGCCTGCCGCCTGGACCGACCTCTGCCTGTTAATTGGATACCCTTGCCTGCCACCTGGACTGACCTTTGCCTGTTTACTGGACAATCTCGTCTGCTGCCTGGACTGATCTCTGCCTGTTTATTGGATACTCTTGCATGCTACTTGGACCAACCATTGCTTGTTACTGGTCAGTCTAAGTATACTTGAACTAATCCTTATCTGTTGCTTGAATAACCTTGCATGCGGACTTTGCATGAACTCTCTCATATTGCCTGGATCATTTACTGCCTGTTGAATAACATTGCATGCGGACCTTGCATGAACTCTCTCATTACCTGGATCATTCACTGCCTGTTGAATAACCTTGCATGTGGATCTTGTATGAACTCTCTCATATATACCTGCATCCTTCACTGCCTGTTCCTAATACATCTGTCATTACTGGCAATCGGCGATGAGGGCCTCATCCTCCTGAATCAAGGTAATAGCCCCGTGTGATACTTATGAACTTTTGAACTGTGTTACTAGCCTCATTGGGGTTCTGGTGGGTTATTGTCCTCTCTACTTCAGTCTGTATGCCTTGCACATTAAGACCTCGGTAAACATAGTCAGGAGACAAATAACGTGTCCTGTTCACGCTGGGGCTTGTCTATAGGTGAAGACCGTGGGCCGGACTCAGAGCCGAGGCAATAGATTGGGGCATAGAGACTGATTGGGGGCATAACCTGTCAGGCCTTACAGTATCACGGGCCAACATCCCCAAAATCTTGCAAGATGGACGCTAACGGTAGGCATTCTCCAATAGAAATCCTTTGTGAATTGGTTGCTCAATTCCGTATATCTGTGGAAGAAGTCCAGAAAAATTAGACCCAAATTCAGCAACAACTCAGTAATCCTGTTCCTGCTCTTGTTGATGCAAATAATATTCAAGTTGAAGAGGCTACTCCAGGTTCTACTCATGTTCATAGCAACCCTGTTCCTGAACCTAAACTTCCATTGCCAGGGAGATTCTCTGGAGACAGAGCTAAATTCAGATTGTTCCTAAGTGCTTGTTACTTACACTTTTTTTTTGTTGCCTAGGACATTTTCTAATGAAAGTATTTGAGTTGGAGTAATTATTTCTTTGTTACAAGGTGAACCTCAAGCTCAGGCTCTACGTTTATTGGATCAACAACACTCAGCCCTTGTCAATACTACCACCTTCTTTGAAGCCTTGCCTGATCTGTATGAAGATAAGAGTAAAGGAACTTATGCAGAAAATGCACTCTGAAATCTACGTCAAGGAAAAAGGCCTGCTGAAGTGTATGCTATTAAATTCAGACAATGGGCCGGAGATATTTTGTGGAACGATGCTGCTTTAAAACATCAATTTAGACTAGGCCTTTCTGAACAATTAAAAGATGAGTTAGCCAGAGTACCTAAAACCCTGAAAGAGTTAGTCCATCTTGCCATTCAGATTGATCGACGTCTGAGGGAAAGACGTCAAGAGAAATCATCTTCCTTGAAACTAGTCTGGTCCTCTTCAGTTCCACCAACTCCGTCGGTTCCTCCAGTTTCCGTAGCTGACAATCCTGAACCTATGCAGTTAGGTGTCTCTAAGTTATCAGTAGCTGAGAAATCTAAAAGAAGGAATAAGGGGTTGTGTTTCTATTGTGGGGGTACAGGACACTTTGCACTTGCTTGTCCAAATAAAAAGAAAAAGCCGGAAAACTTCTGCGCTTAGATATGGTCAAGGAAACTCATCTAAGCAGGCAGGTTTTTCCTCTTAAATCTGAATGTATGATGTTTCCAATCTCCATTAGGGTTGGTGAAACAGTCCACAATTGTCTTGCTTTTGTTGATCGTGGAGCAGTAGGTAATTTAATGAACAAATCCCTAGCTTTGCAATTGCATATTCCTACTGTTGCAGTATCTGAAGCTATTTGTATTACTGCTATTGATGATATTGTTTTACAAATGGGTCAATCTCTGTCATTAACCTCAGAAATTATAGTATTGGTGGGAGACAGACATGTTGAAAAAATGAAATTTAATGTTCTTGATATGCCTTCTTATGATATAGTATTGGGTATTCCCTGGCTCAAACAACACAATACTATGCTTGATTGGCAGTCAGGTCCACTGATAAAATTATCTGCACACTGTGAGAATTCCTGTCTTGAAAAAAATACTCTTGCTCAGACCAGTATTGAGCTTCAGAAATTATCTACTGTGTATCAGGATTTTGCTAATGTTTTTTCTCCACAGGTGGCTGATAAACTCCCACCACATAGGTCTCATGATTGTGCCATTGAACTTCATTCTGGAACTATGCCCCCTCATGGCCATCTTTATAATTTGACTGGTCCTGAAGACAAGGCCACGAGGCAGTATATTCAAGAGAATTTACAAAAAAAAACTTTATTAGGCCTTCCTCCTCTCCAGCCGGTGCAGGGTTATTTTTTGCCGAGAAAAAAGATGGCGGGCTGAGACCCTGCATTGATTATAGAGGGCTGAAGAAGATCACAGTAATAAATCGTTATACTTTGCCATTAATTGATGATTTATTCTCTCAAGTAGTGGAAGCCACTACTTTGAGAGGTGCTTACAATCTCATCCATATCAAGGAAGGAGATGAGTGGAAAACCGCTTTTAACACTAAAGATGGTCATTATGAGTATCTAGTCATGCCATTTGGCTTATGTAATGCTCCAGTGGTATTTCAAGATTTTGTTAATGATATTTTTTGTGAATTCTTGGGAAGAGTTATGGTTATTTATCTTTATGGCATATTGATTTACTCCTCTTCTTTGATTGAACATCGTGATCATATGAGGAAGGTACTGCCTAAACTCAGAGAAAATTATTTGTATGCCAAACTTGAGAAATGTGTATTTGACTTTCTTGGTTATGTAATTTCTGATACTGATCTAACCATGGGTGATAAAACGTTTATGGCTGTCTTGGATTGGCCTCGGTCAAACAATTTGAAAGCACTACAATGTTTCTTAGGGTTTGCTAATTTTTACAGTAAGTCCATTAAAAAACTTTTCCTCCAAGGAAGCACCCCTTACTGACCTTACCAAAAAAGGAGCAAATCCTGCCCTGTGGGACTTATCTGCTACTTTAGCCTTTCAGGAACTGAAAGAGGCCTTCTGTATTGGTTCATCCTGACACCAGGAAAGCATTCTTTGTGGAGGTAGATGCATCTGAAATTGGTGTGGGGGCAGTATTGTCTCAGTATTCTGGTAACCCAGAGAAGTTACACCCCTGTGCATTTTTCTCTAAGAAGATCTCTCAAGCAGAGAGAAATTATGATATTGGAAATAGAGAATTTCTAGGGGTTAAACTTTCTCTGGAGGAATGGAGACACCGGTTGTAAGGAGGCTTAAAATCCAATAACAGTTTACACTGACCATAAAAACTTTGAATACATTGAAAATGCTAAACCATTGAATTCTAGACAAGCCCGTTGGGCTTTGTTCTTTTCCAGATTTAATTTTGTCATTACGTATAAACCTGGTTCAAAAAATGTGAAGGTGGATGCCTTATCTCGCTGTATTGAAAAAGAGGTCTCTGGTAAAGATCCTGTTCCTTTTATTCCTAAGAGATGTATTATTGCTGCTTGTGAGTTATCTCCTGATCTATGCTCTCAGTTGTCTGAAGCTTAAGATCAAACACCTCAAGGAAAGCCACTTGAAAAGCTTTTTGTTCCTATTAATTTGAGACTCCAAGTATTAAAACAATTTCATGAAGTTAAAGAGAAACTGTCGTGAAAATCTTAAAATTTAAAACACATATAAATAAGAAGTACATTTCTCCCAGAGTAAAATGAGCCATAAATTACTTTTCTTCTATGTTGCTGTCACTCACAGTAGGTAGTAGAAATCTGACATTAACGACAGGTTTTGGGCTAGTCCATCTCTCCATAGGGGATTCTCAGCATGGCCTTTATTCTTTATAAAGACATTCCCTTAAAAAAATGTATACAAAGATGCTGGCCAGCCTCCCTGCTCACTGCACACTATTTTGGCAGTTGGACAGAGCAACTGCCATTCACTAAGTGCTTTTAAAAATAAAGAAAACCCTGAGAACCTCTCTATGAGAAGATGGGCTAGTTCAAAATCTGTCGGTAATGACAGATTTCTACTTCCTATTGTAAGTGACAGGAACAAAGGAGAAACTTAATTTATGGCCCATTTTACTCTGGGAGAAATGTACTTCTCATTTGGATGTGTTTCAGGGGAGTTGCTAGCCCCAAAGATCAGTGGCACGTGCCCAAGATCTATTCTTGGGTGCCTCGGATGTCCCCCAGGCAGAGTAGAAGTACCACAGCACCCAGCATAACACCACAGAGGCACCCAGCATGGCATTACAGCACCCCTTGTGCCCTATAGAGGCACCCTAGCACCCAGTATGACACCATAACACCCAGCATGGCACCACAGCACACAGCAATGGTATGCTGGGTGCTATGGTGCCTCTATGTGGGCATATTGGGTGCTGTGATGCCTCTATTGGGGCATGCAGGGAGCTGTGGTTCTTCAATGGGGGCATGCTAGGAGTTAGTGCCTCAATGGGAGGCCCATGGGAGCACGGGAGGGAGTTCACTAGAAGTTCAGGGGGACTAGCAGCAGGCCAGCTCATCCAGCAGAAAGCCAGACCAGCCAGCACAGAAGCCAGGTAAGTGCTTAGTTATTTTTAAAGGGAACTAAGGAGGATGGGGGGAGAGTTTAACTTATCTGGGACTTCTACCGGCCTCCTGCAGACATCCTGTGCCCATGTCTGGACAAACCAATTTTCATGTCCTCCGCAGTGAGCTGGTTTCGTTGCCATTGCTGCCCTGTGCATTCGCAGTACGAGAATCTTGTTATGTACATGCGCAGGACAGCGAAAGGAGCGTGATTGAGGACGCGTGTGGCCAGGGCCATGCAGAAACAATGAAACTAGCTCACTGCGGGGGACCGGAGGATTGGTATGTCCCAGTGTGGGCACAGGACATCTGGAGGGGTCAGGTAGAAGCCCCAGGTAAGTTAAACTCTCCCCTCCAGACAGTGACACTGCACATTTATGTGATATACTCAGTAGCGTTCCTACAATAGGGCGCAGGGGGGCGTGGCGCACCGGGTGACAGCCAGCCAGGGGGGTGTCGCCACGACCCCCCATGCAGCCACAGCAGGGGAAGAGCAGCGCTAGAAGGAGGGGTGACAGGGATAGCGGCGGGGAGGGGGGAAAGATCCCCCCCTCTCTCACCTGGGTCCCCTCCTTCCGCCTCTCTTCCCCTCCAAATGACAGCGGGGGCAGCGGGCAACTTAGAGTAAGGGCGGGCGGGCAGAGACTACTCACTTTATGTCTGACTGCATTCCAGCAGCTGGAGCGCTCCGTCGCCGTCACGTGCCTCTGCGCCTCCAATGCGTGTCACAGCATTGGAGGCGGAGAAGAGGCATGTGACGGCGCTATCCCTGTCACCCCTCCTTCCAGTGCTGCTTCCCCCCTCCTAGAGCAGCTATACTGGGGGCAACTAAACTAGCTATACTGGGGGCATCTATACTAGCTATACTGGGGGCAGCTATACTAGCTATACTGGGGGCAACTAAACTAGCTATACTGGGGGCAACTAAACTAGCTATACTGGGGGCAGCTATACTGGGGGCAACTATACTGGGGGCAACTATACTGGGGGCATCTATACTGGGGGCAACTATACTAGCTATACTGGGGGCAACTAAACTAGCTATACTGGGGGCATCTATACTGGGGGCAACTATACTAGCTATACTGGGGGCAACTAAACTAGCTATACTGGGGGCATCTATACTAGCGATACTGGGGGCAACTATACTAGCTATACTGGGGGCAGCTATACTGGGGGCAACTATACTAGCTATACTGGGGGCAACTATACTAGCTATACTGGGGGCATCTATACTGGGGGCAACTATACTAGCTATACTGAGGGCAACTAAACTAGCTATACTGGGGGCATCTATACTAGCTATACTGGGGGCAGCTATACTAGCTATACTGGGGGCATCTATACTGGGGCAACTAAACTAGCTATGCTTGGGGCAACTATACTAGCTATACTGGGGCAACTATACTAGCTATACTGGGGCAGCTATACTGGGGGCATCTATACTAGCTATACTGGGGCAACTAAACTAGCTATACTGGGGGCATCTATACTAGCTATACTGGGGGCATCTATACTAGCTATACTGGGGCAACTAAACTAGCTATACTTGGGCAACTATACTAGCTATACTGGGGGCAACTATACTAGCTATACTGGGGCAACTATACTAGCTATACTGGGGCAGCTCTGGAGGCAACTATACTATCTATACTGGGGGCAACTATACTATCTATACTGGGGGCAGCTATACTATCTATACTGGGGGCAGCTATACTAGCTATACTGGGGGCAGCTATACTAGCTATATTGGGGCAACTATACCAGCTATACTGGGGGCAACTATAGTAGCTATACTGGGGGCAACTATAGTAGCTATACTGGGGACAACTATACTGGGGGCAACTATACTAGCTATACTGGGGCAACTATACTGGGGGCAACTAAACTAGCTATACTGGGGGCAACTATACTATCTATACTGGGGCAGCTCTGGGGGCAACTATACTATCTATACTGGGGGCAACTATACTAGCTATACTGGGGGCAACTATACTAGCTTCACTGGGGCAGCTATACTGGGGGCAACTGTACTAGCTATACTGGGGGCAACTGTACTAGCTATACTGGGGGCAACTATACTAGCTAATACTTTAAATTACAGTTAGCTCCGCCCTCATGCAGTCATGACCACGCCCATTTTTCCGGTTGTGGCCACGCCCATTTTTAAGGGTGTGTGTGTGTGTCTTTTAATACCCAGCACCGGGTGCCAAATGCCCTAGGTACGCCACTGGATATACTGCTTTTTTTTTTGTATTAATGGAGCTTCATCCAACATTTTGCTGGGCAGGCCTACTTAGACCGCTGTATATCTGGCTCCACCCATGGCCACACCCACATTTTGGTGCAGGTCCACAACAATTTTTCGGCTGGAGTGCCCACAAGTGCCCAGGAACTCTTAGAATCCTAGCAAACCCCCTGATGTGTTTTAAAGTTAACGATTTTTGTGACAGTTCCTCTTTAAGTCGGTGGGTCATCCCAGGTGAAAGAAAACAATTGAATTGTTGAAAAGACACCCTTCCTTGAATAAATATGTTATTGCATTTGTTAAATATTATTCTGTCTGTGTTCGCAGTAAATCATTGTGCACTGCTCCTCAGGGTAATCTACTTCCACTACCCATTCCTGATAAGCCACACACTCATATCTCCATGGATTTCATTGTTGATCTACCAAGCTCTCAGGGTAAAACAGTTATCTGGGTAGTGGTGGATAGATTTAGCAAAATGATGAATTTTGTCTCTTTGCCCAAACTTCCTTCAGCTAAAGAATTAGCTAATATTTTTGTTGAAAATATTTTCAAATTACATGGTATTCCTAAAAATGTGATTTCTGATAGAGAGATACAGTTTGTGTCTCAATTCTGGCGAGCTTTATGTGATAGTTTGGGAATCTCTGTTTCCTTCTCTTCAGGTTTCCATCCAGAAACCAGTGGTCAAACTGAAAGAATGAATCAATTACTTAAACAATATCTGAGATGTTTTGTTGCTAGTTGTCAAGAGTAGAGATGGCCTGAACCTCTGATTTTCGGTTCGTGAACCTTCCGCAAAAGTTCGGTTCGCGCAAACTTTCGCGAACTGCAATAGACTTTAATGGGGAGGCTAACTTAGAAAACTAGAAACACTTATGCTGGCCACAAAAGTGATGGAAAATATGTTTCAAGGGGTCTATCATCTGAGTTTTTGCATGGATGAGTGGGATAGACGCCAAAAGTCCCGGGGAAAAATCTGGATTTGACGCAAAGCAGCGATTTAGGGGCAGAAATCACACTGAATGCTAAATTGCAGGCCTAAAGTGCTTTAAAGCATCTTGCATGTGTATACATGAATCAGGGAGTGATGATGATAGTGACTGTCCAGCTGATCAAATTTGGTCTGTGTACAATGGAGCAACGACCTTACTATCTTTGGTGTGACAACCCCCCCCCCCCCCCGAGACACTCATATAGCTGGTGGTTATTGCTTCATTGTGATACGTAAGCCCCTTCACCGCGGCAAGGTAATGATCACGAAGGGGAATGGGCATATGTACATACGTTCTGTTTTGTTGTTGCAGCTGCACTGCAGCCAGAAAAATTAGGCAGGCATGTACACGCACCAGAAAAATTATTATACTAGCTGCTAGCAGCGGCCTTAAAAATTCAGGAATCCGCCTGGAGTCCTGGACCCTGTTGGTGGTGGCAGACAAGGCAGTCAAGCGGCCTGCAGGCAGAGATTCTGTGTGGGGAGTGACTTAGTCTTGGGGCAGGCAGCCAGTCACACGGCGTGGAGGCAGAGATGCTGTGTGTGGGGACTGACTTAGTCTTCGGGCGGGCAGTAGCCCTTCGGGATCCATGCCTCATTAATTTTGATAAAGGTGAGGTATTGAACACTTTTGTGACTTAGGTGACTTCTCTTCTCAGTGACAATGCCTCCAGCTGCGCTGAAGGTCCTTTCTGACAGGACGCTTGAGGCAGGGCAAGACAGAAGTTGGATGGCAAATTGGGACAGCTCTGGCCACAGGTCAAGCCTGCGCACCCAGTAGTCCAAGGGTTCATCGCTGCTCACAGTGTCTACATCCACTCTTAAGGTCAGGTAGTTGGCTTCCTGCCGGTCCAGGCGTTGATGGAGGGTGGATCCGGAAGGACTAAGGTGAGGTGTTTGACTAAAGAATGTCCGCATGTCCGGCATCACCATGAGATCGCTGGAGTGTCCTGTCCTTGCCTGTGTGGATATGGGAGAAGGATTACTGGCAGTGGTACCTTTATTGCGTTGTGCTGTGACATCACCCTTAAACGCATTGTAAAGCATAGTTGCCAGCTTGTTCTGCATGTGCTGCATCCTTTCTGCCTTCTGTCTGCCTTCTGGTGAGTTGGTAACATGTCCACTACTTTGTGCCTATACCGAGGGTCTAGTAGTGTGGCCACCCAGTACAGCTCATTCCCTTTGAGTTTTTTTTATACGGGGGTCCCTCAACAGTCTGGAGAGCATGAAAGACGCCATCTGCACAAAGTTGGATCCAGATGTACTATCCATCTCCTCTTGCTCTTCCTCAATGACGTCAGGTAAGTCCTCCTCCTCCTCCCAACCACGAACAATTCCATGGGAACGTCGAGCAGCACAAGCCCCCTGCGATGCTTGCTGCGGTTGTTCTTCTGCCTTTACCTCTTCCTCCTCCTCCTCCTCCTCCAAAGAAACACCTTCCTCATCACCCGAGTCTGACTCCTCTTCCCCACACAACTCTTCCTCCTCCTCCCCCCTCTGTGCTGCTGCAGGTGTTGAGGAAACATCTGATTCTGATGAAAATTGCTCCCACAACTGTTCCTGCCATAACTGTTCCTGTTCACGCTCCTCCACAGCTTGATCCACCACTCTACGCATGGCACGCTCCAGGAAGTAAGCGTACGGGATCAAGTCACTGATGGTGCCTTCACTGCGACTCACCAGGTTGGTCACCTCCTCAAACGGCCGCATAAGCCTGCATGTATTTCGCATCAGTGTCCAGTTGTTGGGCCAGAACATCCCCATCTCCCCAGATTGTGTCCTTTTACTGTAAACAGGTACTGGGTGATGACTTTCTCCTGTTCTAGCAGGTGAGGGTACTTTGACACAAATCTTTGAATGACTAGATTCAGCACATGTGCCATGCAGGGTACATGTGTCAGCTTTCCCAAATTCAAAGCGGAAAGGAGATTGCTGCCGTTGTCACCCACCACGTTGCCGATCTCCAGCTGGTGCGGGGTCAGCCACTGATCCACCTGTTTGTTATGAGCAGCCAGGAGGGCTGTTCCAGTGTGATTCTCCACTTTGAGGCAAGACATGTCTAAGATGGCGTGACACCGTCGTACCTGGCAAGCAGCATAGGCCCTGGGGAGCTGGGACTGTGTAGCTGGAGAGGAGATGGCAGCACCAGTAGAGTTGAACTGCCACTCAGCCAAGGAGGTGGAGGAGGACGACAGCGGAGAGGATGTAGCAGGAGGAGAGGAGGTGGCAGGAGGCCTGCCTGCAAGCCGTGGAGGTGTCACAAGTTGGTCCGCTGCACAGCCACGTACTCCCTGCTTGCCATCGGTCACCAGGTTGACCCAATGAGCTGTGTAAGTAATGTACCTGCCCTGTCCATGCTTGGCAGACCAGGCATCCATGGTCAGGTGGACCCTTGACCCAACGCTGTTTGCTAGAGATGACACCATTTGTCTCTCAACTTCACGGTACAGTTTGGATATCGCCTTTTTAGAGAAATAATTGCGGCCAGGTATCTTCCACTGCGGTGTCCCAAGGGCCACAAATTTACGGAAGGCCTCAGAGTCCACCAGCTGGTATGATAACAGCTGGCGAGCTAACAGTTCCACCACGCCAGCTGTCAGACGCCGGGCAAGGGGGTGACTGGCAGAAATTGGCTCCTTCCGCTCAAGGATTTCCTTCACGGACACCTGGCTGCTGTGGGCAGAGGAGCAGGAACCGCTCAAGGGCAGAGGCGGAGTGGAGGAGGGTGGCTGTGAAGGTGCAAGGGAGAAAATGGCTGAAGATGCTGCACCTGAAGGAGGAAGAGGAGAAGGAGGGTGGCTTTTCTTTTGTGTGCTGCGTTTTCTCAGGTGCTCTTCCCATTGCAGTTTGTGACTTTTCTCCAGGTGCCTTCATAAGGCACTTGTCCTTACGTGAGTGTTGGCCTTTCCAAGGCTCAATTTCTGGATACAGAGAGAACAGATGGCATTGCTCTGACCTGAGGCAGACACATTAAAAAATGTCCAAACTGCTGAGCCCCACTGGGGTGATGGCACTATGGTGGCATCAGCAGCTGACGTTGAAGGGCATGTTGGCTGGCTGTACATAGGTGGTGATACATGGCGCCGGACACTGCCACCAGCTGTTTCTGACGACGAGCTCCCCCTGCTTCTTTCAGGAACTCGTCTCCTCCTACGCCTCTCTGACTCCCCCTCTGAACTGTTCCCTTAGTCATCTTGTCTCTTAGGAACCCATGTGGGATCCGTATCATCATAATCATCATAATCATCCTGCCCAGCTTTGCTTGCCTCAGACACCTCCAAAACTGCACCAACTGCAGGTACTTCATCTTCCTCCTCCTCACACGTTACGTTCATAGTGTCGCCGCCTAACTCAGACATATGAGGTGGTGTAACTTGCTTAGCGCCTTCATCTGGTTGTAACAATAATGGCTGTAAATCAGTTTATTCCCCACCAATTAACTCCTGCAAAGTGTCAAATGCAGTGGATGTGCTGCTTGGAGTAGCACTGGTGGCTGCGGAAGATGAGGTGTTCTGTGTTAAATAGTCAACCACGTCTTGACAATGTTGGGAGTTGATTTGACGTGCCTTCTTCTGAGCACTGTACTTTGGGCCACGGCCGCATAAAATCACATTAACATGACCTTGCACAGATTTGCCGGGTTGCCTTCCTCTGGGTCTGCCTCTACCTCTGCTTCCACCTGTTTTGTCCGTTTTGTCCATATCGGGGGGGGGGGGGGACGGGGGGGGGAATGAAGTGAAAGGTATGCACTGATTTGACTAATACAATGTGCAGTCACACAGGGGCAGGTAACAGATATGCACGGAGTGGTATATCACACTGCGTGCACTCACGTAGGTAGGTGGGTGCAATGAACACAACAGGTAGGTATATGCAGTGATGGGTATTACAATGTTCACCTGTCACACACAGACAGGTAGCGGACAGGCACAGTGACACTGTGTGCACTCAACTCACATAGGTAGGTGGGTGCACCGTGAACAGCAGGTAGGTAGGTATATGCAGTGATGGGTATTACAATGTGCACCTGTCACACACAGACAGGTAGCGGACAGGCACAGTGACACTACATGCACTCAACTCACGTAGGTAGTTGGGTGCACTGTGAACAACAGGTAGGTAGGTATATGCAGTGATGGGTATTACAATGTGCACCTGTCAGTCACACACAGACAGGTAGCGGACAGGCACAGTGACACTGCGTGCGCTCAACTCACGTAGGTAGGTGTGTGCACTGTGAACAACAGGTAGGTAGATACAGGATCTTCTCAAAAAATTAGCATATTGTGATAAAGTTCATTATTTTCTGTAATGCACTGATAAACATTAGACTTTCATATATTTTAGATTCAAATACACACAACTGAAGTAGTTCAAGCCTTTTATTGTTTTAATATTGATGATTTTGGCATACAGCTCATGAAAACCCAAATTTCCTATTTCAAAAAATTAGCATATTTCATCCGACCAATAAAAGAAAAGTGTTTTTAAAACAAAAACAGTCAACCTTCAAATAATTATGTTCAGTTATGCACTCAATACTTGGTCGGGAATCCTTTTGCAGAAATGACTGCTTCAATGCGGCGTGGCATGGAGGCAATCAACCTGTGGCACTGCTCAGGTGTTATGGAGGCCCAGGATGCTTCGATAGCGGCCTTAAGCTCATCCAGAGTGTTGGGTCTTGCGTCTCTCAACTTTCTCTTCACAATATCCCACAGATTCTCTATGGGGTTCAGGTCAGGAAAGTTGGCAGGCCAATTGAGCACAGTAATAACATGGTCAGTAAACCATTTACTAGTGATTTTGGCACTGTGAGCAGCTGCCAGGTCGTGCTGAAAAATGAAATCTTCATCTCCATAAAGCTTTTCAGCAGATGGAAGCATGAACCCACTTTTGAACCAGAAACAGGGGCAGAAGCGCCTGACCTGGGCTACAAAAAAGCAGCACTGGACTGTTGCTCAGTGGTCCAAAGCACTTTTTTCGGATGAAAGCAACTTTTACATGTCATTCGGAAATCAAGGTGCCAGAGTCTGGAGGAAGACTGGGGAGAGGGAAATGCCAAAATGCCTGAAGTCCAGTGTCAAGTACCCACAGTCAGTGATGGTCTGGGGTGCCATGTCAGCTGCTGGTGTTGGTCCACTGTGTTTTATCAAGGGCAGGGTCAATGCAGCTAGCTATCAGGAGATTTTGGAGCACTTCATGCTTCCATCTGCTGATAAGCTTTATGGAGATGATTTCATTTTTCACAGTGCCAAAACCACTGGTAAATGGATTACTGACCATGGTATTACTGTGCTCGATTAGCCTGCCAACTCTCCTGACCTGAACCCCATAGAGAATCTGTGGGATATTGTGAAGAGAAAGTTGAGAGATGCAAGACCCAACACTCTGGATGAGCTTAAGGCCGTTATCGAAGCATCCTGGGCCTCCATAACACCTGAGCAGTGCCACAGGCTGATTGCCTCCATGCCACGCCGCATTGAAGCAGTCATTTCTGCAAAAGGATTCCCGACCAAGTATTGAGTGCATAACTGAACATAATTATTTGAAGGTTGACTTTTTTTGTTTTAAAAACACTTTTCTTTTATTGGTCAGATGAAATATGTTAATTTTTTGAGATAGGAAATTTCGGTTTTCATGAGCTGTATGCCAAAATCATCAATATTAAAACAATAAAAGGCTTGAACTACTTCAGTTGTGTGTATTTGAATCTAAAATATATGAAAGTCTAATGTTTATCAGTACATTACAGAAAATAATGAACTTTATCACAATATGTTAAATTTTTTGAGAAGATCCTGTATATGCAGTAATGGGTATTACAATGTGCACCTGTCAGTCACACACAGACAGGTAGCGGACAGGCATAGTGACACTGCATGTGCTCAACTCACGGAGGTAGGTGGGTGCACTGTGAACAACAGGTAGGTAGGTATATGCAGTAATGGATATTACAATGTGCACCTGTCAGTCACACACAGACAGGTAGCGGACAGGCACAGTGACACTGCGTACACTTAACTCACGTAGGTAGGTGGGTGCACTGTGAACAACAGGTAGGTAGGTATATGCAGTAATGGGTATTACAATGTTCACCTGTCAGTCACACACAGACAGGTAGCGGACAGGCACAGTGACACTGCATGCGCTCAACTCACGTAGGTAGGTGGGTGCACTGTGAACAACAGGTAGGTAGGTATATGCAGTAATGGGTATTACAATGTGCACCTGTCACACACAGACAGGTAGCGGACAGGCACAGTGACACTGCGTGCACTCAACTCACGTAGGTAGGTGTGTGCACTGTGAACAACAGGTAGGTAGATATATGCAGTAATGGGTATTACAATGTGCACCTGTCAGTCACACACAGACAGGTAGCGGACAGGCACGGTGACACTGCATGTGCTCAACTCACGTAGGTAGGTGGGTGCACTGTGAACAACAGGTAGGTAGGTATATGCAGTAGTGGGTATTACAATATGCACCTGTCAGTCACACACAGACAGGTAGCGGACAGGCACAGTGACACTGCGTGCACTTAACTCACGTAGGTAGGTGGGTGCACTGTGAACAACAGGTAGGTAGGTATATGCAGTAATGGGTATTACAATGTTCACCTGTCAGTCACACACAGACAGGTAGCGGACAGGCACAGTGACACTGCGTGCGCTCAACTCACGTAGGTAGGTGGGTGCACTGTGAACAACAGGTAGGTAGGTAGGTATATGCAGTAATGGGTATTACAATGGGCACCTGTCACACACACACAGGTAGCGGACAGGCACAGTGAAACTGTGTGCGCTCAACTCACGTAGGTAGGTGGGTGCACTGTGAACAACAGGTAGGTAGGTATGCTGCCTCATCCTCCTGAATCAAAGTAATAGCCCCGCGTGATACTTTTGAACTGTGTTACTAGCCTCATTGGGGTTCTGGTGGGTTATTGTCCTTTCTACTTCAGTCTGTATGCCTTGCACGTTGAGAACTGGGGGTAACCAAAGTCAGGAGACAAATAACGTGTCCTTTTCATGCGGGGGCTTATCTATAGGTGTAGACCGTGGGCCGGGCTCAGAGCCATGGCAATAGATTGGGGTATAGAGACTGATTGGGGGACATGACCTGTCAGACCTTACACCCATATTAACAAAAAATAACAGTAATATATCTTTACGACATACATATTAAAAAAGTTAATGCTGGCAATACACGGTACCGCTGGGAATACACGGTACCGCTGAATCGATTGATAAATTCCGTCATGTCCGATCACCCGCTGGATCGATTCCACGATTGATACCGTGGAAAAGGATAAGGAAAACGAGTAGACGATAAGAGAAGCGCCCGCGGGGACAAGCGGGAATCGATCCAGCGGCATAATCGAGCAGTACAAACCGTACCGTGTATTCCCAGCATTAGTCCCTAAGGCAACCAATAATGTATTTTTTTTAATTGTCATTTTTTTTAAATATTCAAATGCATTATTTGTGTAACTATGAGAGAGCGGGGAGGTAAGGGGTTAATTTTAATAATATATGTATGTGTATTTATTAAAATAAATGTATATAGTTGTAATTTTACTATTTGGCCATAAAATGTCTACACACTTTTTCTTTCTGTGCTGACTGTTAGTACACTAACAGAAAGTAACACGTGTATGTGTTACTTAGTTTGGTACAATGACCGCAGATATCTCATTGATGCCAGTGATGATTGACATGGTAACTTAGAACAATGAATGGGAACTGCGTTTCCCATTCCACCTCCGGTCCTGGCCAAGTACCTATAATAATCCCAGATCCAATCTTTTCCAGCTCCACTGTGTTGGGCTTTAGTGTACTATGCCCCCCTTCCCCGCATTCTGATTGTCCGGCTGACCACCCTGACACCCCACATAAATGTAGATATTAACTCTTGTAACCTCACTACATAACAAAGTGGAAATAGCATAAATCGCTATTTCCATTCAGTATTTACCAATAAAAATGCTACCGGTATATTCTCTTTGTGAATTAACATTTAGGAGTTTTGAATCAGGAAGATACCATTTATTGGCTAACTTAGATATGAAAAAACAGTGAGCTTTCGGCTTATAAAAAGCCTTCGTCGGACTGGTTCCTGACAAAAACTGAAAAACACAGCTTATATACACTGACATACAGAGGAGAAACATTATTTAGCAGACATAAATGTAATTAGATGGCGTAACTGTTACTCAGGAGGCTTTCCCAGGCATCCTGGCTAAATTGATAACATCAATAGTTCCCTCCACATCAATAGTTCACTCACGTAGGTAGGTGGGTGCACTGTGAACAACAGGTAGGTAGGTATATGCAGTAATGGGTATTACAATGTGCACCGGTCAGTCACACACAGACAGGTAGCGGACAGGCACAGTGACACTGCGTACACATAACTCACGTAGGTAGGTGGGTGCACTGTGAACAACAGGTAGGTAGGTATATGCAGTAATGGGTATTACAATGTTCACCTGTCAGTCACACACAGACAAGTAGCGGACAGGCACAGTGACACTGCGTGCGCTCAACTCACGTAGGTAGGTGTGTGCACTGTGAACAACAGGTAGGTAGATATATGCAGTAATGGGTATTACAATGTGCACCTGTCAGTCACACACAGACAGGTAGCGGACAGGCACAGTGACACTGCGTGCACTTAACTCACGTAGGTAGGTGGGTGCACTGTGAACAACAGGTAGGTAGGTATATGCAGTAATGGGTATTACAATATGCACCTGTCAGTCACACAAAGACAGGTAGCGGACAGGCACAGTGACACTGCGTGCACTTAACTCACGTAGGTAGGTGGGTGCACTGTGAACAACAGGTAGGTAGGTATATGCAGTAATGGGTATTACAATGTTCACCTGTCAGTCACACACAGACAGGTAGCGGACAGGCACAGTGACACTGCGTGCGCTCAACTCACGTAGGTAGGTGGGTGCACTGTGAACAACAGATAGGTAGGTAGGTATATGCAGTAATTCGTATTACAATGTGCACCTGTCACACACAGACAGGTAGCGGACAGGCACAGTGACACTGTGTGCGCTCAACTCACGTAGGTAGGTGGGTGCACTGTGAACAACAGGTAGGTAGGTATGCTGCCTCATCCTCCTGAATCAAAGTAATAGCCCCGCGTGATACTTTTGAACTGTGTTACTAGCCTCATTGGGGTTCTGGTGGGTTATTGTCCTTTCTACTTCAGTCTGTATGCCTTGCACGTTGAGAACTGGGGGTAACCAAAGTCAGGAGACAAATAACGTGTCCTTTTCATGCGGGGGCTTATCTTAGGTGTAGACCGTGGGCCGGGCTCAGAGCCGTGGCAATAGATTGGGGCATAGAGACTGATTGGGGGACATGACCTGTCAGACCTTACACCCATAATAACAAAAATAACAGTAATATATCTTTACGACATACATATTAAAAAAGTTAATGCTGGCAATACACGGTACCGATGGGAATACACGGTACCGCTGAATTGAGCCATTAGATGGCTCGATTGATAAATTCCGACATGTCCGATCACCCGCCGGATCGATTCCACGCTCGATACTGTGGAAAAGGATAAGGAAAACGAGTAGAAGATAAAAGAAGCGCCCGCGGGGACGAGCGGGAATCGATCCAGGTGCCCGCGGGGACAAGCGGGAATCGAACCAGCGGTATAATCGAGCAGTACAAACTGTACTGTGTATTCCCAGCATTAGTCCCTAAGGCAACCAATAATGTATTTTTTTTAATTGTCATTTTTTAAAATATTCAAATGCATTATTTGTGTAATTATGGGAGAGCGGGGAGGTAAGGGGTTAATTTTAATGATATATGTATATGTTTTTATTAAAATAAATGTATATAGTTGTAATTTTACTATTTGGCCATAAAATGTCCACACACTTTTTCTTCCTGTGCTGACTGTTAGTACACTAACAGAAAGTAACACGTGTATGTGTTACTTAGTTTGGTACAATGACCGCAGATATCTCATTGATGCCGGTGATCATTGACATGGTAACTTAGAACAATGAATGGGAACTGTGTTTCCCATTCCACCTCCAGTCCTGGCCAAGTACCTATAATAATCCCACATCCAATCTTTTCCAGCTCCACTGTGTTGGGCTTTAGTGTACTATGCCCCCCTTCCCCGCATTCTGATTGTCCGGCTGACCGCCCTGACACCCCACATAAATGTAGATACTAACTCTTGTCACCTCACTACATAACAAAGTGGAAATAGCATAAATCGCTATTTCCATTCAGTATTTACCAATAAAAATGCTACCGGTATATTCTCTTTGTGAATTAACATTTAGGAGTTTTGAATCAGGAAGATACCATTTATTGGCTAACTTAGATATGAAAAAACAGTGAGCTTTCGGCTTATAAAAAGCCTTCGTCGGACTGGTTCCTGACAAAAACTGAAAAACACAGCTTATATACACTGACATACAGAGGAGAAACATTATTTAGCAGACATAAATGTAATTAGATGGCTTAACTGTTACTCAGGAGGCTTTCCCAGGCATCCTGGCTAAATTGATAACATCAATAGTTCCCTCAACATAACATAAAGTAGACTCTGGTGATGGGGAGACATCGTAAATTCAGAGTTCAAATTGTAACTGGGCTGGTTACATGCACCATTAATTCTAAGCTAAAGAGAATTGTGGCATTTAAAACCAGCACATGAAAGCAAATAAAATGAATAGTGAATGACAGTGAACACCATTTTACACAGCATATGGCACAAAAAATGAATGAAAAGATTCAAAAAAATTAAAAGAATTGTGGCATTTAAAACCCATCGTACCAGCACAAGAAGTTAGAGTCCTTGTTTAAACCATCTTCTACAGTTTTGAACCAATGTATAAACTTTATTTCTTGTGTTAGTCTCATGTTTTCCGATTTGAAGCCACCCATTAATACAGTGATGCAAAAATCGCTTAAACTGTGTCCAGGGAAACAAAAGTGTGTTGGTATTGGGAGATCAGTATATTTTGTAATATCCTCTTTTCTGCTGTTAATAGTGAACCTGTGGTGCATCATGCGATCACGCAGAGGTTGTCTTGTTTCTCCCACATAAATTCCTTTTGGGCATTTTGCACACATGATCAGGTATACCACATTAGATGAGTCGCAGGAAAAGGTGCCTTGTACTTTGTATTCCTGTTGTGTACCTGGTATTAGTATCCTGTGTGTGGAATGAATGTGTTTACAGGTCCCACACCTTTTCCCTTGGCAGGGGAATGTTCCTTTATGTTCTGGCCTATTTAAGGCACTCCTCACTATCATCTGCTTAAGATTGGGTGGCTGTCGAAATGCTAGGAGGGGAGGTTCAGGGAATATCTTTTTCAGTCTCTGATCCTTGTGTAGAACAGGATGACGTTCTTTTGCAATCTTTCTTAAGATTTCCAGGCGTGGGTTGTAGGTGACTACCAGTGGGACACGGCTCTCTTCCTGGTTCTGCTTGTACTCCAGGAGCTGAGTCCTAAGGATGTTGTTAGCTTTATTGATTTGGGTCTCAGCCATTAGAGGATTGCATCCCTGTTTAATGAAATTCTTCTTCAGGTCACATAGGTGTTTTTCTCTCTCATCCCTGTCAGAACAAATCCGATTTAATCTTATTGCCTGGCTGTAAATTATAGAATTCTTTATATGTTTGGGGTGGAAACTGTCATATCTGAGGTATGTGGGACGATCCGTTGGTTTGCAGTACATGGACATTTTTAGGCTGTTCTCTCTGATGTATATGGTGGTGTCAAGAAAGTTAATCTCCCTGTGAGAGTAGCTCAGTTTCAGTTTGATTGTGGGATTGAAGGCATTGAAGTTCCTGTGAAATTGGACAAGATCCTCATTACTTGCAGACCAGATGATCAAGATATCATCTATAAAACGAAAGTAGGCCATGGGTTTTATATGACAAGTATCCAGGTATTCTTCTTCAATCTTTGCCATGAAGAGATTTGCGCACTGCGGTGCAAACTGTGAGCCCATTGCCACTCCCATTTGCTGTAAATAGAGGTCCTCTCCAAAAGTGAAATAATTGTGGGTGAGAACGAATCTCATCAGTCCAGCAATTGGCTTTATAGGTGTGCCCAAACCTTGAAGATATTTGCGACAGGCTGCAATACCATCATTATGGGGAATGTTGTTGTACAAAGACTCTACATCCATAGTGGCAAGAATGGTGCCTCCAGGCACTGGGCCGATGGCTGCCAGTTGGTTCAGGAGGTGTGTAGTATCCTGTATGTAGCTTGGTCTTTTACAGACTAGAGGTTTCAAAAACTTTTCCAACCACCCTGAGATATTCTCTGTGAGAGTTCCATTCCCTGAGATTATGGGCCTGCCTGGGTTCCCCCCCATTGTGGATTTTGGGAAGCATGTAAAAGCAGGCTGTTCACGGCTTTTCAGGGATAAGGGTCTGTGCATAAAGACAGGTGTTCGCGGGCAATTTCTTTACCATCCTATTGAGTGCCATCCTGCACCTTTTTGTTGGGTCCTCCTGTAATTTGGCATAGTGCATGGTGTTAGACAATTGTCTTTGTGCCTCCTGGATATAGTCACTGTTGTTCATGATGACTATGGCACCCCCTTTAATTAACATTTATAAGTAATCATTTACCTGAAAATAATGCATTAATTATTCCCATGTCTGTGAACCAAATAACTTGGTTTACTAAATAAAAAAACAAACAAACCTGTATTTATCAAACATAAGGCGGCACATATAATATGTTCTAGTAAATCAACTCCAAACATATTATATTCCTGTGGTTGCGCACAAAAACACACCATGCTCTCCTGCAAATTAATTATAATGAAGATATTCTTGGATGTATACAATTATTTTCACTAAAGCTTACCACAGTGCTTTCCGTACCCCCAGTAATGGAATGAACAGGAAAACAATTAACACTCTTGTAGCAAGTGAAAGACCTCCATGACTATTATTCCATGCTCCTAGCACATCAGAATGGGCATAGGATTTTTTTTTAATCTACAACCTCTGTTGTCTAATGAGCCACATTTTCAGCTAGTGTTTTCATTTTACAGAAATAATTCTGCTCATCTGCTGCTATTCTGAATTTCTGATAAATAAACCGTTACTCTTTTATTTGGGATTAGTTTTATCTGTGGTCGATTTTCCTGGTAGCCACAGGACAAAGGATGGATGCTGAGTACAAAATAAACTCGGCAAACATTTTCAAATATCTCTAATTTGTCTAACTTTGGACTGAAAGGTTATGGGTTTCATTACTTCTAAGCTATTCATCAAAAAACTAGGCAAACATTATGATCAATGCCCAGTGTGTTCCATTACAAGGGCATATCATATTTAAATAAGGGGAGGGATTAGAAGCTCAAGACAGATGTAGACAAGATGGATATATAGCTTGTTATTTCAATAAATACTGCACTATTGCCTACTAAACGGATCAATACATACAGTACAATATAAAAACCGTCTCTATAAAACCATCAATAAAGTCTCTTTGCTGCAGACCAGGGAACACTATGGTGTCATCCTCAGAAGTCACTTTGCATTTAAATCCACTGCGCACTCTTCTTAGTCTTTCAGCCTAGAAGCAAAAAGTCCTCACATAGCAGAATACTGTTTCACTTCATATTAAACAATAATCTCCCGTGATAAATGCCATTCAGTGCTTTACACAGTGATAAGGCCCCGTTCATATCACAAACGCGGATGGCCACGCATGCGGAACGCAACGCATGCGAACGTACGCCATCCGCGTTTGTGTGCGTTGCGTGGCTGATCCCATCACTGAAAAGTGAATGGGACAGCCACGCGTTTTTACAAACACATGCGTGCAGCATGCATTCCCGGACCGCACAGGTCCGGAAAGCATGCAGTGTGAACATCAGACATTGCCCTCTATGCAATGTCGGATGTCGTGCGTGTCGGCCACCTGCACGCGTTTCCAAAACGCGGCTGGAAACGCGTGCAGTGTGAACGGGGCCTAATGCCCTTATCCCATGCTCCTGGAAGCTCGCCAGATGGGTGCCACCTCGAAGTACAGGTGGATCTCACACTTTGGTTACTTGTGTATCACCTGGCTCTTCAGTGATGCACAACACATTTACTTGCCATTAAAAAAGTATTTTCATTCCTTAATAAAAACATATAAAAAGGTCTTAGCATAACCTGCTTTAAAAATTATTCCATCCACGCTTCCGCGTGTTATTACAGACTTACAGACTCCAGAGTTAATTCAACATATAATGAGTGATGCTTCTGGGGCCCTGGATAGCTGCAGCCTCCCTCTCTATGACGATGTCCCGATAAACGGCTGGCCCGGGTTCCAGCATCAAACTACCTGGGTTCACTCTCCTTCCTGGTAGGCGACATCACACGTACTAGCTCCGCCTGTAATGCAAAGATGGATATATAGCTTTATATTAACACTGTTTGCTCTATATAAAAAGGAGGAAGGAGAGGGAAAATGGGAAGAGCTGGGTGGGAAGAGAGTTGAAAAAGAAAGAAGCTGTAGAAACATCTACTGCTGCAAACATGAACAGCCAGCCTAACAGAATCTACCAAATATCCCCAAATTAACTAATAGCTTACAACCATCCAGCAATCCTCCCTGTCACTTCTACATCTATAACAATGTTAGACACAAACAATGGCAAACAAAATGTAATTTAGGAGACTTCTTTTCACAGAGCAACTCTGCTTATTTCAAAGGAGCCTATGATCTTCAAAAAAAGGTTATACACAGTGTTTAACCACTTGCCGACCGCCCACTACCTATGGGCGGCTGGAAAGTGGCATGCCCAGGACCACGTAACGCCGATGGGCGTCGGGTCCTGGGACTCTTCCTGGCCGGGAATCGCAGGCAGTGATGAGCGTGCATCTGCCGGCAATAGGCTTCGCCCACCCGCGACTTCAACCCACCGACCGTTCGGAAGCGCCGACGGGTTGTTAACCCCTCGATCGCCGCGTTACAAGCGTATAATACGCTTTGTAATGTATACAAAGCGTATTATACAGGCTGCCTCCTGCCCTGGTGGTCCCAGTGATAGAGGGACCACCAGGGCAGGCTGCAGCCACCCTAGTCTGCACCCAAACACACTGATCTGCCCCCCCTGCCCTCTCATCGCCCACAGCACCCCTCAGACCCCCCTGCCCACCCCCTCAGACCCCTGTTTGCACCCAATCACCCCCCTAATCACCCATCAATCACTCCCTGTCACTATCTGTCAGTGCCATTTTTTAGATCAAGCCGTTAACTGCCCCCTGGGGGCTCCTGATCACCCCCCACACCCTCAGATCCTTCCCAGACCCCCCCCCCCTGTGTACATCTATCCTCCCCTATAATCATCTGTCAATCACCCATCAATCACCCCCTGTCACCACCTGTCACTGCTACCCATCAGATCAGACCCTAATCTGCCCCTTGCAGGCACTCAATCCCCCGCCACATCCTCAAATAGCCCCCCTCTGATCATCTCGCCAGTGCACTGCTTGCATATATTCTTGCTTGTAATCACCTACTGATCACCTATCAATCACCCCGTCACCCCCTGTCACTGCTACCCATCAGATCAGACCCTAATCTGCCCCTTGCGGGCAACCAATTACTCGCCCACACCCTCAGATAGCCCTCCAGACCCGCTCTGATCAACTCGCCAGTGCATTGCTTGCATATATTCTCCCTTGTAATCATAACTGATCACCTATCAATCACCCCGTCACCCCCTGTCACCACCTGTCACTGCTACCCATCAGATTAGACCCTAATCTGCCCCTTGCGGGCACCCAATCACCCGCCCACACCCTGAGATAGCCCCCTAGACCCGCTCTGATCAACTTGACAGTGCATTGCTTGCATATATTCTCCCTTGTAATTACCTACTGATCACCTATCAATCACCCCGTCACCCCCTGTCACCACCTGTCACTGCTACCCATCAGATCAGACCCTAATCTGCCCCTTGCGGGCAACCAATCACCCGCCCACACCCTCAGATAGCCCCCCAGACCAGCTCTGATCAACTCGCCAGTGCATTGCTTGCATATATTCTCCTCTGTAATCACCTACTGATCACCTATCAATCACCCCGTCACCCCCTGTCACCACCTGTCACTGCTACCCATCAGATCAGACCCTAATCTGCCCCTTGCGGGCACCCAATCACCCTCTGATCACCTCCCCAGTGCATTATTTACATCTGTTCTCCCCTCTAATCACCCATCAATCACCTATCAATCACCCCCTGTCACCACCTGTCACTGCTACCCATCATACCCATCAGATCAGACCCTCATCTGCCCCTTGCGGGCACCCAGTGACCGGCCCACACCCTCAGATTGCCCTCAGATACCCCCGATCACCTCCCCAGTACATTGCTTGCATCTATTTTCCCCTCTATTCTCACCCTGAGACACCCATCAATTACCTCCTGTCACCCTCTAGCACACCTACCCATCAAATCAGGCCCTAATTTGCCCCGTGTGGGCTCCTGATCACTCAGCCAAACCCTCAGATCCCCCTCAGACCCCCTTCCGGTCACCTCCCCAGTGCATTGATTGCATCTATTCTCCCCTCTAACCACCCCCTGAGACACCCATCAATCACCTCCTGTCACCACATGTCACCCCCTAGTACTCCTATCCATCAGATCAATCTGCCCCCCTGCTGGCTTCTGATCACCCAGCCAAATCCTCACCTGCCCCACCGCAGTGGCAGAATTTTTTTTTTCTGATCACTGCTGGTACGACTTAATTGTGGTGAGACCAACCGTTATGCCACACAATACGCAACCGCCAATCCAAGAAGCTACTACGCCCAGCCTTTACGGTGGAAGCCACTCCAAGATTCCGAACGTAACATTTTTTGGGGCCACCTCCTTAACATGGGTCTAGTCAAAAAGAATGTATTGCGGTCTTATTGGTCTACGCACCCAATACATCACATGCTCATGTTCTCTGCTGCTATGTCCAGGTCACGATTTGAGAACATCCTGCGTTTCCTGCACTTCAGTGCCAATACAACTTGTCATCTAAGAGGCCACCCTGCTTATGACTGGTTCCACAAAATTCGGCCCCTCATAGACCACTTGTCATCAAAATTTGCAGATGCTTATACCCCTGAACAGTCATTTTGAGGCATTTGGTTTCTAGACTACTCCTCACAGTTTTGGGCCCCTAAAATGCCAGGGCCGTATAGGAACCCCACAAGTGACCCCATTTTAGAAAGAAGACTCCCCAAGGTATTCCGTTAGGTGTATGATGAGTTCATAGAAGATTTTATTTTTTGTCAAAAGTTAGCAGAAATTGATTTTTATTGTTTTTTTTTTCACGAAGTGTCATTTTCCACTAACTTGTGACAAAAAATAAAATCTTCTATGAACTCACCATACACCTAAAGGAATACTTTGGGATGTCTTCTTTCTAAAATAGGGTCACTTGTGGGGTTCCTATACTGCCCTGGCATTTTAGGGGCTCTAAACCGTGAGTGTTTTGGGGTGTATTTTTACACATACTCATGTTGGGTGGGAGAAATATCTCTGTAAATGACATTTTTTTTATTTTTTTACACACAAGTGTCCATTTACAGAGATATTTCTCCCATCCAGCATGGGTATGTGTAAAAATACACCCCAAAACACATTATACTATTTCTCCTGAGTACGGCAATACCACGTGTGACACTTTTTTGCAGCCTAGGTGCGCTAAGGGGCCCAACGTCCAATGGGTACCTTTAGGATTTCACAGGTCATTTTGAGACATTTGGTTTCAAGACTACTCCTCACGGTTTAGGGCCCCTAAAATGCCAGGGCAGTATAGGAACCCCACAAATGACCACATTTTAGAAAGAAGACACCCCAAGGTATTCTGTTAGGAGTATGGTGAGTTCATAGAAGATTTAGCGGAAATTGAAGTTAGCAGAAATAGATTTTTATTGTTTTTTTCACAAAGTGTCATTTTCCGCTAACTTGTGACAAAAAATAAAATCTTCTATGAACTCACCATACTCCTAACGAAATACCTTGGGGTGTCTTCTTTCTATAATGGGGTCATTTGTGGTGTTCCTATACTGCCCCGGCATTTTAGGGGCCCTAAACCGTGAGGAGTAGTCTTGAAACCAAATGTCTCAAAATGACCTGTGAAATCCTAAAGGTACTCATTGGACTTTGGGCCCCTTAGCGCAGTTAGGGTACAAAAAAGTGCCACACATGTGGTATCGCTGTACTCGGGAGAAGTAGTATAATGTGTTTTGGGGTGTATTTTTACACATACCTATTCTGGGTGGGAGAAATATCTCTGTAAATGGACAATTGTGTGTAAAAAAAAAAAAAAAAAAAAAGATATTTCTCCCACCCAGCATGGGTATGTGTAAAAATACACCTCAAAACACATTATGCTATTCTCCTGAGTATGGCGATACCACATGCATGACACTTTTTTGCAGCCTAGGTGCGCTAAGGGGCCCAAAGTCCTATGAGCACCTTTAGGCTTTACAGGGTGCTTACAATTTAGCACCCCCCAAAATGCCAGGACAGTAAACACACCCCACAAATGACCCCATTTTGGAAAGTAGACATCCCAAAGTATTCAGAGAGGGGCATGGTGAGTCCATGGCAGATTTCATTTTTTTTGTCACAAGTTAGCAGAAATGAAAACTTTTATTTTTTTTTGTCACAAAGTGTCATTTTCCGCTAACTTGTGACAAAAAATAAAATCTTCTATGAACTCAACATGCCTCTTAGTGAATACTTTGGGATGTCTTCTTTCCAAAATGGGGTCATTTGGGGGGTATTTATACTATCCTGGAATTCTAGCCCCTCATGAAACATGACAGGTGGTCAGAAAAGTCAGAGATGCTTCAAAATGGGAAAATTCACTTTTTGCACCATAGTTTGTAAACGCTATAACTTTTACCCAAACCAATAAATATACACTTATCGGATTTGTTTTATCAAAGACATATAGCACAATAAATTTGGACAAAAATGTATATATAAATTTTACTTTATTTGAAAAATGTCAGCACAGAAAGTAAAAAAAAATAATTTTTTTGACAATCATGCCTTTTTTGATGATAATAATACAAACTAAAAATCACAGCAGCTATCAAATAGCACCAAAAGAAAGCTGTATTAGGGACAAGAAAAGGAGGTAAAATTCATTTAGATGGTAGGTTGTATGACCGAGCAATAAACCATTAAAGCTGCAGTGGTCTGAATGGAAAAAAAGTGTCTGGTCCTTAACCTATTTTGGTTCCTGGACGTAGAAACTACGTCCAGGAACCATGCGCGCTCCCGCGGCCGATCGCGCGCGTGCACGCGCGCTCTCGGCCCGCGGTTCATTAGCCAGGCAATCAGTGTATCGGGCTATGGTGCCCGATCACTGATTTCTCTCCCCCGCTGAAAAAGCGACAGCTTCTCTCAGAAGCTTCGCTTTTTCTGGCTGTATCGTACCCCATACGTCGCTCTAAGCGTGTGTTACGCTTAGAATGACGTCATGTAAACAAACTCATGGGCGCCATCTTGTGGCCAAAAAGTAAAACTACAACTAAAAGTAAAAAAAAATTAAATTCAAACACACATTTACATTATAAATCACATGTTTACATCCCACCCTCCCAAAACTACCTAAATAAAATGTTTAATATAAAAAACAACAACATTACAATAAAAAAAACAAAACATATGTAAATATTTACATAAGGGTCTAAACTTTTTAAATATCAATGTAAAGATGAAATACTTCTATATTTTTTTATTTTAAACTTGTAAATAGTGATAGATGCTAAATGGAAAAAATGCACCTTTATTTCCAAATAAAATATTGTCGCCATACATTGTGATAGGGACATAATTTTAACGGTGTAATAACCGGGACATATGGGCAAATACAATACGTAAGTTTTAATTATGGAGGTATGTATTATTTTAAAACTATACTGGCTGAAAACTGAGAAATAATGAATTTTTTCAGTTTTTTTTCTTATTCTTCCTGTTAAAATACATTTACAGTAAAGTGGCTCTTAGCAAAATGTACCCCCCAAAGAAAGCCTAATTGGTGGAAGGAAAAAAACAAGATATAGATCAGTTCATTGTGATAAGTAGTGATAAAGTTATAGGCTAATGAATGGGAGGTGAACATTTCTCAAGTGAAAACGACGGAACGCGAATGGGTTAAGGGGTTTTATGACTGCAGTCCTTAAGTGGTTAAACATAAAAGTACAAACCATTCCCTGGATCCATTCCCTAAGCAATAACTACATATTATCACAAGATGCTCCTAACCGACAAAGTGTTATATCACTAGTAGTTCTCCACTTGCTAATTTAACCTAATGGTGAGTATGGAATGACTATGTATGCAGTTCAACTATACACACGTCCAAAACATTATATTGGCATAAAGCTGTGAAAATGAAAAAAAAAGGACCAAACCTGTTCAGCAATCGGGTCCTCTTAAAGTAGTGCTGGGCACATCAGTTGGATGCTGATCCCAGTATCCATCTCAACATGCAAAAATCTCTTCCAGAGTGTACCAGACCTAACAATAATAAACATGTGCCACATGGAAAGGGGGAGAGGTAACATCTCCCCTTCCCCACAACGATTTCTGCATATTTAGGTAGTTCACAATCTTTTCAGAATACAAAATTGATGAAGAATACGCAGAAATTATAGATTACAGGTGAGGGGTTTCCACAGCTGCTCTGAGAGCTACAAACTGCCCTGGTCTCCATACACATGGCAATAAAGATGATCATATTTTAAGTGTATTTAATGGTTGTAGTTTCTTTAATTTTGCTGTTTGTTTTCTTGGACTAGACTTCCTTGGTTCACTGATGTAAATAGTTTCTCTTTTAGCAGAAATTGCTTTGAGAACCAAGATCAGCTGTGACACATTGTCCTGTCTGAGTCAGGACTGAGTCAGCCACTTACATACCTGATATTTAACTCTTTCAGGCAGAGAAAGAACAAAAAGGAACGCAGCATAGTTATTTGCATGCTAGGCGCTGTACATACACATGTCTATCTCATCATGTCACTTTGGGTATCCTTTAAAGGGGTTCTCTGGGGGAAGGGGGGGGGGGCGGTTTGAAAATAAAAACAGACACTTACCTGGGGCTTCTACCGGCTCCCTGTAGCTGTAATGTCTCATGCCGTCCTCCAACGATCTATCGTTTCCCCGCCGCCGGCCCCGGTCTAACGTGGCATCTCATCACACTGCGGCTGCGCACGTGCTCGCTTCCGCTCGCGTCATCGGAAGCTTGGTGCGCAGGCACAGTACAAGAAAACGTCGTACTGCGCCTGCGCAATAAGCTCCCGATGATGCGAGTGGGAACACTCATTATTGGTCTTATTAGAGGAATAATTAGTCTTAAATGCTTATGCGCTTTGAGTCCTATGGGAGAAAAGCGCTCTACAAATGTTATTTGTTGTTGTTGTTGTTGTATTAGACGAATAATTGCCTGGTGCCGGCGGCAGGGAACGGGTGATCGGAGGAGGACGGTG
The DNA here is from genome assembly GCF_040937935.1 of Hyperolius riggenbachi. NCBI lineage: Eukaryota > Metazoa > Chordata > Amphibia > Anura > Hyperoliidae > Hyperolius > Hyperolius riggenbachi. Next base: position 158,711,152 of record NC_090654.1, read on the forward strand.
CGGGGCATGACAGCTACAGGGGGCCAGTAGAATCCCCAGGTAAGTGTCAGATTTTATTTCCAAACTCCTCCCAGAGAACCCCTTTAAGTTGGTTCCTTTGTTATTGCATGTTGGTCTTCTGAGCACAGTGGTTCACCCAGCTGTTTGGAGCACCAGCACTTTTTCTCTTTCTGCAGCAGCCCATTAATGTGTCACCTTAATTTTTATAAAGAATGTATACTATGCTGATGTCCTCCATAGCATGTTACAGAGTACATAGTCATGTCACTGACTGTCCCCAGAGGAGCTCACAATCTAATCCTACCATAGTCATAGTCTAATGTCCTACCATATTATTATTATGTATTTATAAAACACTGACATCTTCTGCAGCACATTACAGAGTACATAGTCATGTCACTGAATGTCCTCAGAGGAGCTCCCAATCTAATCCTACCATAGTCATAGTCTAATGTCCTACCATATTATTATTATGTATATAGCACTGACATATTCTGCAGTACTTTACAGAGTCCATAGTCATGTCACTGATCTTCCATAGTCAATTTAATCACCCTAATCTTGTGATCATTAACCCTAACCTGATACTTTACTGTATATTTGTTCCCATAATCCTATTGTCTAATTCCTAGCCTTTCCCTAAACGGCCAAAAGGTCTTGTCAATACCGAATATCCTGATCTATTAGTATCTCTAACATCCTCCTTTCCTACTTCTGATAACCCCTGGTGCTGTTCCCCAAGTGTATAAATGTGCATGTACATGTATGCATTTATACATTACTGTTATAATTTAAGTAGGCCTCAGTTACTTGGCCTGAGTTTTATGTAAAAGGCTTGTCCGCAGTGTATGCCTTTAAAATAAATAGAGGTTTTGTGATGCAGGCAGAGGCATCTCAGGGTCTGCGTGTAGCAGAGGATACACGCAGATACTGAGAACATGTTCCTAAAAGAAGGCCATCGGACTACTCTGACCTTAACACTACACCACAGGAACATAAAACATTGGCCATATTTACTAAACATCCACGTTCCTGCATATGGGTCAAATGCCTCATTGATTATTAATCAAGTAGGTGTGTATGATGACACCACGAGTGGGTCTACCAATAATCTGGTCTAGGGGGTGGCGAAGATGATGTCATATTTAACTCTTTCCTAGTCGGTATAAAAGGCTGAGGGAGCTACGAGAGCTCACTTCTGCTTCTTCCTTCCGCACTAGCTAGCAAGGCTGACTGGGACGACTTCTAAGCATGTTCTTCCTTTCTGTAATCTGATATAATGTATGCTGTACATAGGTAGTTTAGTGTAACGTAGTTAGGAAGAAGGTACCTGATAGACTTCAGCAGGGAGTCTCATCACGAGCTTGTAACGCAACATGAAGATTGGCATAGCTAGGATATGATGACTGTATCTATCTGTCTTTCTGTGACTTGAATAAATAACGTAAACATTGAAGAAGCCTGAGAAAGTCTATCTCCTGTTTGCTGTGTGGAGAGTCAAGTGATCTCACAGTCTGTGAGACGATGGTGTCGAAGCAAGGTGATAAGAACAGTTTATAACAATTACCTGTCCTGTGTCGTGGTGCCCATCCGTCTTCCGAATCTGCCGCTCTTCGATTAGCCCCATACATGCCACCAGCGCATAGCATGCGGCACGTGTGTGAAGTCACACCCGTGCCACACCGGTGGCGTTTATAGTGCTAATGGAAGAGCGTCGGATTTGGAAGACGGATGGGCACCGCGACACAGGACAGGTAATGCATAAATGCACACATGTACATGCACATTTATACACTATGGCAGATGCGGCGCACTTCAGCATGAAATTGATAGTGAATCAGTCTGTGGTGTATGGGCAGCCAACAGATCTCTCTCTAATCAGATTAGATCACAGAGAGATTTGTCTCTTGGTTGAATCTGCCCATCATCGCTAGATGTATGGCTACCTTAACTAACCTAAAGGCTGGTACACAGAACGCTATTTCCTGTCAGATCCACGGGTCAGAACAATAATTTCCATCATGTCCAATCTACACCTGATTGATTTTAGGATCACTACTTCATAAAATCTTGTTCTTGATCGGGAACAGGTCGGACATACCGGAAATTATTGATTTGACCTGTCGATCTGACTGGAAGTAGCATCATGTGTTCCAGACATAATGTTTTCCCTTAATTGTATCCCTATCCCCATTATCTTTATCCTTATTCTAAACCTATGTTGTCCAAAATACCTACATTGCATTGCCCAGGAGTCTCCAGGGGGGCGCAAAAATGGTCTTTGTCCCCGGGTGCTGAAAACCCCAGCTACGCCTCTGCAGGCACAGACAGGTTCCCAAGAGTGTCAGCGATCAGTAGCCACTGAGCAATTTGCAGACAGCTGCTGGATCAGAAGAGATTAGCCTCAGATTATCTGGGTGTGGAGGAGCTCTGTAAGGCTCACACTGCATGCGATTCCGATTTTGATTCCACTTTTTAATCGTTTTTTACATTCGATTGCGATTTTTAATCTTTACTACATGCTGCATTTTTTTTTATCTGTTTTTCTGATGAATGTATTCAGGGAAAACCGGAAATGAAAATCGGAATCGGAAACGGAATCGCAAAACAGATTTGCAGTGTGCAGGGAGCCTTAGGCCCGGTTCACACTTGTGGTTCTCTGCCAAACGGACCGGATGACCTGACCGGATCCGGACCGGATCCGGATCGGAACCGTACGGTTCTGATCCGGATCCGGTCAGTTTGCATCAGGTGTTCATCAGGATGCGATCCGGATCCGTTTGGCAAAAGATAGTAGAAAAGGAATAAAAATGTTGGGGTCTGGGAGGTCAGCAGAAGGTGGACCTGTGGAATCAGGCCCTCCGCTGTTTAGCACTCACCTCCACCTCCGACATACTGCCAATATCTCCAGCACGTTTAAAATCACTGCTGCTCCACTCCAAAATGCTTGCCCATGTGTCCCCATCCAAAATCGCAGCTTCAATACGCATAGGAAGTGGGGTAGAACATCCGGATTTTTAGCCAGTGTGTTGTGCGCTCTCCGGTTCTCATAGCTTTGTATTGGCCGGATGGTGCAGTCCGGCTCCGCCACGGATACGGCTGCCGGAGGAGCCGGACCAAAAAATAGCGCATGTTGGAACGGATGCCGGAGTCCGGATCTGGTCCGGATCCGGTCTGGCTCCGGTCCGGCAGAACGGACGCATGTGAACGGACGCATAGGCTTTCATTGCTATGCCGTGCGTCCGTTCTGCAAGCGGTCCGGCTCCGGCACGGCGATTCCGGACGGCCACCGCTAATGTGAACTGGGCCTGAGTGTGCGTCTTTCCACATCAAGCACTGGCTCCACGCTAGTGTTGGGCGAACACCTGGATGTTCGGGTTCGGGCCGAACAGGCCGAACATGGGCCAGATGTTCGTCATGTTCGGCCCGAACGCCGAACTCAATGGGAGTCAATGGGACCCCCGAACATGCCCATTTTGGGGGCCCCATGGGGTCGCAGGCATAAGGGGGGAGCATGCCCCGGTCGCGGGGGGGGGGTCGGAAATTCCCCCCACCCCCTCCGCTAGCGCTCCCCCCTCTGCCCGCTTCCCCATACAAAAAGTTTGAAACAAGTTCAATAGTACCTGGGCTGGTGGCACTGGCTGGCAGTGGAGTGAGGAGGAGGAGGAGTCCGAGTAGCAGAGTGACGTTGAGGCCGGGCAGCGAGCGGTTCAGCGCTAGTACCCTTGTGGTACTTCCGCCCTTTCTCTGACCTCACGTCCTCTGCGTGATGACGCATACGAGGGTACGCGTGATGCGTACCCTCGTATGCAGAGGACGTGAGGTCAGAGAAAGGGCGGAAGTACCACAAGGGTACTAGCGCTGAACCGCCCGCTGCCCGGCCTCAACGTCACTCTGCTACTCGGACTCCTCCTCCTCCTCACTCCACTGCCAGCCAGTGCCACCAGCCCAGGTACTATTGAACTTGTTTCAAACTTTTTGTATGGGGAAGCGGGCAGAGGGGGGAGCGCTAGCGGAGGGGGTGGGGGGAATTTCCGACCCCCCCGCGATCGGGGCATGCTCCCCCCTTATGCCTGCGACCCCATGGGGGGCAGTATTCGGCCGAACAGGGCCCTGTTCGGCCGAACAGGGGCCCTGTTCGGCCATGCATTCAGTAGTTCGGCGAACCCCGAACAGTTTGGCCGAACACCACCAGGTGTTCGGCCGAACTCGAACATCACCCGAACAGGGTGATGTTCTGCAGAACCCGAACAGTGGCGAACACTGTTCGCCCAACACTACTCCACGCCCAAGCCAGCTATTTTGTGATTCATCGCCCTACCCTATTGCTGCTGTTGCAATTTATGAGGTAGCCCTTCTCTTCACCACATACAATGGCTCCTTATTGCACAAGAAACTGCATTCTCTTGTTCCATGTGCAGAAGACCACATATGCTTAAAGGACAACCGAGGTGACATGTGACATGAAGAGAAACACATGTGTATGTACAGTGCCAAGCACACAAATAACTAGACTGTATTCCTTTTCTTCTTTCTCTGCCTATAAGAGTTAAACATCAGGTATGCAAGTGACAGTTTCTGTCCGGGTCGGGATCGGGTCGGATAAGTAATTACAGCCATAAAACTCTTTCCTGCAGGTAAATGGCTTCTGAGAGCAGGAAAGAAATATAAAGGGTCAATAGTTCATAGATTTGAGCGTTGGCATACTTCAATGAAGGTGTCATTGAACAGAGACAATGAAACAGTAAAAACTTAAAAACTAGATTAAATACAAAATAAAACTGTGGGATATCTAAAAAAAAAGTCATTTTTAGGAGAAGGAGAACAGATACAATTGTTTTTATCATCAGTTTATTTTCACCTCGGATGTCCTTTACATTCACTAAGCCCTGCTTGGTAAGTCTCACCAGCTGTGGAGTGGTCTGGCAGGAAGCTGTGATTCTTTCCACAAGTGGTGTGCATGAGCCATTGCTTTTTCTGCCTAGTGCATCCCTTTAGATGTGCATACATGCTAGTAAGAGGAAATTCTTCTGTGTACCAGTAACAGATATGCACATCTAAATGGATACAGAAAAGTCTTTTTAAATGTGTGCTTTTTCTGCTCTGTCCTTCTCAACCTCCGCCTGCCAGTGCATCGTCTCAAATGGGGGTGAGAAGTGGAAGCGGGAAAAAAGGGCGCAGGCCGCTAGTGGACAAAAAGGGCGCTGCCATTCACTCTCATAATAAATAACGTTTAATAGGCGCCGAGCAGGAAAAAAGGGCGCAGGACATAAATAATGTTTACAAACGGCGCCAGGAGATTTTTAATGATTTATAAGTGTGCTTGTGGTGATTTACGTTTATAAAATGCACCCGTGCCGAATTACGTTTATAAAAATACTAAACATATTAATCTTATTTAACTAATTAAAACATTATTTAAAGTTTTATCCCTTACTGTTTGTATAACATTATTATTCACAAAATAAAGCGATCAGTACGTAACGTACATTGCAAAATATTTTTTGCATCCACAATTAGTAAAACATTATTATCCACATAATAAAGGGGGGTCTTAGGTTTAGGCACCACCAGGGGGGTCTTAGGTTTAGACACCAACAGGGGGGTCTTAGGTTTAGGCACCAACAGGGGGGTCTTAGGTTTAGGCACCAACAGGGGGGTCTTAGGTTTAGGCACCAACAGGGGGGGTCTTAGGTTTAGGCACCAACAGGGGGGTCTTAGGTTTAGGCACCAACAGGGAGGTCTTAGGTTTAGGCACCAACAGGGGGGTCTAGGGGTTAGGGGTAGGTACAGGGAGGGTTACTTAGGCACCAACAGGGGGGTCTTAGGTTTAGGCACCAACAGGGGGGTCTAGGGGTTAGGGATAGGTACAGGGAGGGTTCTGTGTAAGAGTAGGCTTAGGTATAGTTTTAGTAAAATTTTAGTAATAATTACTAATGTTTTACAACACTTATTACGAACGTAGTTATATTTATATCATCGTTATAAAGAATATTTTCAGATTTTATTATAAGAACAAACCGTAAATGAAGGTTATTCACAATCATATAGAATTATAACAATTAAACATATATTATTGGTTTTTTAATAAACGTAATTATAAGTTTAACTTTAGAAACAGGGAAGATTAACGTTTTCACAATTTCCGATTTCATAAACATTATTTAATGATTTATAATTTTGTTAAACATTATTTGTAAACGAAATATAGCACACTATTTTTATAAACCCTATTAATGATTAATTATTATTTAGAGTTTACACCCCGCGCCCTTTTTGTCCGGGCGCCCTTTTTGTACGTACGCGCCTCCTTTATTATATGCAGCACTGCATGCATATGCAGTGATACTCATTTTCCCTGAGCAGCAGCCTCCCATAGTTGCCTGCACCATATTCAGCCCTCTATGAGACCCATGTGCATGCATTCTAACAAAACTAAAACATAAAAGAGCTTGCCATGAAAACTTGCATTCTTCTGATGTCTAGGTAACAAATCAATGCACTAGATACTAAAAATAACATTGAAACTATTTTAGGAAGGTGTGTTTTAAAGGTTGTATAGTAAGTCAACCAATAATACAGTATATTGATTTTTATTGTTGTAAAGGCCTGCCAGTTTATTGTGCCTTTGATCAAGTGGAAATTACTAATTCTGTAATATTTAAGTTGGTAGTTTCATATTCTCCAGTGGTCACCGTTTGAAACATTATTTAACATGGATGAATAGAAAGGTTAGAGATAAAATGAAGTGGAAAGAGAATGCCTATAAAGTCCTAAAACAGGAGGGGCCGAGGCTGTGTGTTAACCACTCGAGGACCATAGGCTTACACCCCTAGTGACCAGGCTATGTTTTACCATCTAGGCCACTGCAGCTTTAAGGGCTCGCTGCAGGGCCGTACAACTCAGCACATAAGTGATCCCCCCACCTCCCCTTTTCTGCCCACCAGCAGAGCTTTCTGTTGGTGGTCTGTGATCGCTCCTGGAATGTTTATTTATTTTTGTATATTTGTTTATTTTGTAAAAACATTTTGCTATTTCTATTTATTTTTTCTTACCCACCCTCCCTCCCACAACCAACCAATAACAGCGACCGGCTGTCATAGGCTTCAGCCTATCGCTTCTCTGTCTCCCAGGGGGACAGCCATGTCACACAGGCACAGCTCTCCCCAGTACAGCGCTTCCATAGATCACAGTGCTGTACAGTGTAAATAGACGGTGAAACAGTCTCCTAGCGGCGATCGCCGCTGGGAGACTGATAATCAAGCGGAGACGCACGCAAAGCTTTGCAAAACACGCCCCCAGGACTTGACGCCAAGCGTTATGTGGTCCTGGGGGAGCCACCATGTCCACGCCCATTGGCGTGACGCGGTCTTTAGGTAGTTAACCACTTGAGGACCGCGGTCTTAAACCCCCCTAAAGACCAGGCCATTTTTAGCAAAATAGGCCACTGTAGCTTTAAGGCCTTGCTGCAGGGCCGCACAACTCAGCACACAAGTGATCTCCCCCCCCCTCTTTTCTCCCCACCAACAGAGCTTTCTGTTGGTAGGGTCTGATCGCTATCCCTCCCCCCCCATGTTTTTTTTTTGGGCAAATATTTGTCTTTTTATTTTTTAAATAAAAATGCCAATTTCTAGATTTATTTTGTAAGTCTCCCTCCCTCCCCCTACCGGCCAATCAGTGTGTTTGGCTGTCATAGGCTTCAGCCTATGACAGCCGATCACTTGTTTGCCTCCCAGGGGGACAGCCGGGTTGCACGGCTGTCCCCAGTACTGCACTGCCTTAGACCGCAGCCCTGTACAGACTTATTAGGTAGCGGTTTCGCCGTCTAACAGTCCCTGAGCGCTGAGCGCTGATGGGAGGCTAAAGGCGGAGCTCTGTCATCAGAGCGGGGATGCGCGTGCAACGGCCTGCGTGCTCCCCTGCAATCCCCATTACAGGCCATTCAAGCCAATTGGCGTGGAGAGGTCAGCAAGCAGCTAAAGTGAACCTAAACCAATCAAAGAAAAAGTTTCACTTACCTGGGGCTTCGACCAACCCCCGCAGCCGTCCTGTGCCTGCACTGATCCTCTGCTGCGGACGGGAATGCGAGTGAAGCTTTTTGGGGGGAGCTCTGGTACACTTTAACGTAGTTGTGTGCAAACTATTTGAGGGGTTCTAAGAGATACTATACAAGACTTCATAGCAGAAAATAGTCTTATTTCTCAGCATCAGCATGGGTTTACTAAGGACAGGTCATGTTTGACTAACACGCTCAACTGTTATGAGGTAGTAAATACTAATGTAGATATTGGGAATGCTGTAAATGTGATATACTTGGACATTGCAAAGGCCTTCAACACTGTTTCCCACAAAAGTCTGGTGCAAACTTTGAGGATGCAGGGACTAGGGAAGAGTCTGTGTGCATGGATAGGGAACTGGCTAATGGACAGAAAACAAAGAGTTGTAGTCAATGGATCTTATTCAAAATGGGTGACTGTTAGCAGTGGGGTCCCATAGGGGTCAGTACTGGGTCCAGTGCTCTTCAATTTACTTATTAATGACCTAGTAGATGCAGTAGAAAGCAATATTGCTATTTGTGTATATGATGCAAAATTGGGCAGAATCATCAAGTCTCAGGAGGAGAGTGACATATTGCAACAGGATCTGGATAGGATATATGGACACATAAATGGCAGATGAAATTCAATGTTGAACAATGTAAAGTTATGTATACATTTTGGTAGTACCAATGGTCTAGTACCATACAAAATAAACAGGATACTGATGGGGACAGCAAACTTGGAGAAGGACTTAGGAGTACTCATCGACAAAGTTCAATAATCATATTCAATGCCAAGCCCCTTCAGCTAAAGCTAATAAAAATTTGGTATGCATTAAAAGGGAAATACAAACTTGAGATGCTAGCATAATATTGCCCGTGTTCAACTCTCTAGTAAGGCCACATCTGGAATATGGAATTCAGTTCTGGGCACCACATTACAGGAAAGATATTGACGTTTTAGAGCAGGTGCAGAGACGAACAACAAAATTGATACAAGGGATGAAAGTTCTCACTTACCAAGAAAGGTTAGATAAACTGGGTTTATTTAGTCTGGAGAAAAGGTGCCTTAGAAGAGAGCTAATGAAAATGTATAAATACGTCAGAGGGCAATATAAAAGCTTGGCGGATGAGCTTTTTGTCCCTAGGCTTTTACAAAGGACTAGAGGACATGATCTGCGCATGGAGGAAAAATATTTTAGCCATTTATGTAGGAAAGTGTTCTTTACAGTAAGAGTGATTAAAATGTGGAAAACATTGCCACAGAAAGTAGTTATGTCAAATTATATATCTGCATTTAAAGGGGCTTAGATGCTTTCCTTGTATTGAAACACATCCATGGCTATAATTACTAGGTAATGCCTGGTGGTGTTGATCGAGGGATTTTATGTGATTGCCATCTGGAGTCGGGAACAATTTTTTTCCCTTTTGGGGCTAATTGGACCATGCCTCGTAAGAGTGCAGGCTGGTGTTGTACTTAATTTTCTGGTTGAACTTGATGGAAGTTTTCAACCCAACAAGTATGTCTTTTTTTCAGCCCAAATAACTATGTAACTACAGTGGCTTGCAAAAGTATTCGGCCCCCTTGAAGTTTTCCACATTTTGTCACATTACTGCCACAAACAGGAATACATTTTTTTGGAATTCCCCGTTAAAGACCAATACAAAGTGGTGTACACGTGACAAGTGGAATGAAAATCATACATGATTCCAAACATTTTTTACAAATCCATAACTGCAAAGTGGGGTGTGCGTAATTATTCAGCCCACTGAGTCAATACTTTGTATAACCACCTTTTGCTGCAATTACAGGTGCCAGTCTTTTAGGGTATGTCTCTACCAGCTTTGCACATCTAGAGACTAAACCCTTGCCCATTCTTCTTTGCAAAACAGCTCCAGCTCAGTCAGACTAGATGGACAGCATTTGTGAACAGCAATTTTCAGATCTTGCCACAGATTCTCGATTGGATTTAGATCTGGACTTTGACTGGGCCATTCTAACACATGGATATGTTTTCTTTTAAACCATTCCATTGTTGTCCTGGCTTTATGTTTAGGGCCGTTGTCCTGCTGGAAGGTGATCCTCCGCCCCAATCTCAAGTCTTTTGCAGACTCCAAGAAGTTTTCTTTCAAGATTGCCTTGTATTTGGCTCCATCCATCTTCCCATCAACTCTGACCAGCTTCCCTGTCCCTGCTGAAGATAAGCACCCCCAGAGCATGATGCTGCCACCACCATATTTGACAGTGGGGATGGTATTTTCAGAATGATGTGCAGTGTTAGTTTTCCGACACACATAGCGCTTTGCATTTTGGCCAAAAAGTTCCATTTTGGTCTCATCTGACCAGAGGACCTTCTTTTTTTATGTTTACAGTGCGGGAATTTTTTTTTTAATTATGTGGGGTCCTCCCTCCTGAAACTTTTTAACCCCTTGTCCCCTATGCAGGCTGGGGTAGCCAGGATGTGGAGCTCTGACTGATTGGGGCTTCACACCCTGACTATACCAGCTGCAAAAAAGGTCCCTTAATGCCGATTTTTGTTCCGGGGTATCTGTTGGGAGGGCCCCCCAGGTTTATTTTGCCCTGGGGCCCCATTGTTGCTTAAACCGGCCCTGCCACCAGCCGCACCACTCAACCCCCAACCGCCACAGGGAGAAAAGCAGCAGTATCCCATTCAGGCCGCTGGGGAATCTTCACCTCCCCAATCTGGCGGTTTTTCACTCTGCCCTCATTGGACAGCAAGTTTGCCATATGCAATGTGTGCAAAGTGCAAACTACAGAGAGCAGAGGTTGTAACCCCTACAAGTATGGCACCTCCAGCTTTATCACCCATCTGGCCAAAAAACATGTTGTTGAGCATAAGGAGTTCAAGAGGCTGAA